>NW_028173220.1:65518-100518 GCF_963971535.1 Notolepis coatsorum | reverse complement strand
TCTATGCGTGTGTGTGTGTGGATGTGTATGTGAAAATGTGTGTGTGTGAGTGTGTGTGTGTGTGTGTGACTATGTGTGTGTGAGTGTGTGAGTGTGTGTGTGTCTGTGTGTGTGACTATGTGTGTGTGAGTGTGTGAGTGTGTGTGTGACTATGTGTGTGTGAGTGTGTGAGTGTGTGTCTCTGTGTGTGTGTAATCAGACCTTTGATGGTCACATGTAGCCATCAATATGTGACCTAATCATTGTCTTTGGCAGACCAGTTGGCTCCTTGATGTCTCCTAAAAGGAGACATGTTTCTCTAGAATTTCCTGCCCTTTGTTCTGACCCACCCCCTAAAGGGAAGTAAGTCTTACCCCAGCTGCCACTATATGCAAATGCCCTCCTGGGGTGACAATGGCAATCAGTCTATGTAAACACACACACAATCTATGAATTATTGTTTTGAGAGCCAAGTATTTCTACACATTAGTTAATCATGAGTCTATGTTTGGGAATTTACCACAGTTCCCCACTTGGATAGTTTACCTATCCTTAATATGTCAAACATAGATATCAATTTCTACACACTACTAAATACTTAAAACATTTTAAATCATATTAGGATAAAATATATCATGTGCACAGTTTTTAACAACTTGTTCTGATACCAAGATCAATTTCCATTGTTTCAACTGTGAGTTGTCAAATTCTGACTTGGAGCATTTGAGGAGGGGGGTCCATGTTTTCTAGATTTGACCCTGCCTCCTCTTTATTGCTCAGAGCTGGTTCAGTATCACGACTGCTGGGTGCAACTGCTCCCATTTTTGGAGGTGGAATTTAGAAAGCAAATTGCCTTTCCCATCACACTCCATCTTCTGTCAAGAACATCTTGACTCGTGTTGACCTCTATTAGGGGGTAGAGCCCCCTGCTGTATCTTCTATTGCTGTCATAGCGTTGACCTCCTGGTCAATAGTTGAGGCCTTGCTTCTGTTGACAGCCGGAGTTGTTGCTGAGGCCTAGCCGCCTGTCTCCTCGTTGGTTGTCTGTCGTTTCCCTCTGAAGCCTCAAGACTCGGTCACTGCGTTGGCCAAGACTCTCCCGGCCCGAGAGGTAGGCGTCTCCTGGTTCTCCGCAGTGTTGTGGTTCCCCATGGAACCGCTGGGTAGACACTAGCCAGTGTCCTCTCCCATCCGTATCCTGCAGTGAATACATATCGCTTCGGGGACAGTGGGGATCACTTCTACCACAACAATTGATTGAGAATCCATAATTTCCATCCCTCAGACTCTCTTTACTGGTCTGAGCTTTGACAACTTTCTTTTCCAAATCATTTATCTATATATTTCATGGCTTCTAGATCATAAAATTTCAAAATTCTGAAAAATTCACATGGCTCTCATTATATTATGCTGTCAAAACAGTATACTCCTCCACCTCTCGATGTGGAATACACATTCAAACATCGTTACTGTCTTCCTCTGGTTTTGGACAGCTGCACCCCGGACCGGACGGTCAGTACTGACACATCCATTCTCCCAGTAACCTGTGTGTATGGCAACAAATCACAGTCCGCCTTAAACACACATCTTCCACATCACAAGCCAATTATCAATTGCACATCTTCACACCCTACACAAGACTAATTTGGCCAATAGCGACCAAATCTATTGAGCTCCATTAATGTACAGAGAATCATGCTTCCCAACCCTATCACCAACCACGACACACCCCCAGCCCCTAAAACTGGGTATTCAATGGGCGGAGAACAAAAATCCATAACTAGCTCATGTTCCTTCACTTTGTTCCCAGTCCATTTTACAGACATATACTACCCCGTCCTGATGTGTCGAGATCACTCCCAGCTTGCCAGGTACCCTAAGAAAAAACACACAGAAAGAAAGAAAACAGAAAACAAAACACAAAGAAAACGCTGCCAAACCAATAAATGAAAAAATAAACCAAACTTGTGAGCTTATTCTTTTTTCTTCTGAGCTCATTTTTAACTAAGAAACAAAAAAGGAAATCAAATGAATAAACAAAATGTACGCTCCCGGCCTAAGTCAGGAATCGCTCGTAACACACTAGAAAAGAGAAGTAAAAATAAAAGTAAATAAACACCTATCCTATTGCTCATAACTGTTAATACGCTTCTATCAATACTATAAAATACTAGAAACAACTATGAGTCTTTTCAATTTCTTAATCATGCAGTCCACCTCTTGACCAATCCGAATGTTGACCAAGCATGGATAATTTACTGATCACTAGCTGCCGCAGTGTCACATCATCACACTGTCTAATATTGATTAACTGTTTAACATAATTTGATCCTCTTGTTAGTCTGATTAGTTCATGCATTTGTCAGTCACCCATACATCCGTTTTTAGTAACTTTCATTCATAATCTAATCACCTAACACCTCTATCTATTCTTATTTTTTATTCTAATCTAATTAGGAGCATATTTTATCATTCAACATATCCCACCTCTACCCTAGTCAGTTGCATATATTTTTATTCTGCCGGTGGCCTCTGCAGACATGACCTTTGAAAATGACCTTTCACTCCACAGCTCCAACAACACTGGCGGTCTCCCCCGGGTTGTGAGACCCGGTGGGTCAGTTGCCTGTGACCGGATGACCCTGGGGTCATCGGGCCCAGAACATGTCCTGGTGGTATGCCATCATCGCCATGGTTCCCTGGAGCCTGTTCGGAGGAGAAAGCCACGTACCTATTTGGTCCAGTCACAGTTCCTTGAGAGGGGCCCGTGGTTGGGAGGGGCCCGCCACCTGTTCCTGCACAAACACGCCCTGTTGGGGATAGATGGTCCTGCTCTGCACAGTCCCGAGAAATGTGTCCGAGGGTCCCACACGGCCAACAATGCACCTGCCGTACACGGTAGCCAATCGGATTCCTGCCTCTGCCTACACCTTTTCCTCGTGGTTGCCACCTCGTGGGTGGTCTTATTGGGGTTTGTTGTTGTTCCGGCACGGGACCCCCTTGTGGCCCCAACTGGGCCCGTCTCTGGCCATCTGGTTCTCCAGAGGGAGAGGGAGAGAGGCGATTGGAACCTGTCTCCCCTCCGGGCTGTGTGGACTGGAGTAGGCCTTGGAGATAGTCCACTACCCGTCTAGCCTCGGCTAGCTGTTCTTCGAGAGGGAGGCACGTCTGTAACTGGCAGTCATCTGCAACGGACACTTCAGCGTGGATTGACTCGGGTAATACAGCTGTCTCTGGGTCGCTTGCTGCAACGACTCCCTGTGGCGGAGTAAAAGACATTATTTCCAGTCCCTCCGTCTCACTGGACACTAGAGGGGAGTCGATCAAATTCCAGTCAATCAAGTCAACGTCCAATTCGGTCAATGTAATGTCTGCAGAGGTTATCGGCACTATCTTGATTTGGGTACGCATTCTATACCGGCCTCCTTTAACTACAAGGTTCTGTAATGGCCTGAATATCTTTGGCCATCTTTTCGTCACTTTTATTGTGACATCTCCAGTCGTTGAAATAGACAGATTGTCTACCCTTCCTATGGTCAGTGCATCTAACCCTCCGGTTGCTCCTATCTGTGTATTTTCCATTCTCACCTTTCTCCAAACACTCGTAACGTCACCGTTTGGAAAGCAAGTTTCTCTGTATTCAAACTATTTTTACCAAACTTGAGTTAATTTCACTCACACTTCTATATTGGTGTAAACAGGAATTGATAATCTCGGTCTTGTGATACTATACCCCCTGACTGTCAACAGTCTCTTTGATTTCCCTGTTGGGGTTCGGAACTGTCAGCGCTGGCCATCCGTCCTGGAGCAGCTGTGAAAAGAGAAGCAAAAAATACACTTAATTATCAGTGATATTTCCCATTCACAATCCATCATTTGTCTTTAAGCATGGAATGTCGGGCATCTCCTATACTAAGATCACTTGAAAGCATTTGTGCAATTTTCGTTTTTGATTTATCAATGACACAGCCTTAATCTTTTTCCAGTTGTCTCCATTGGAAACCCAGACTCTCAATCCTGTTGTCAAGATCCTCCTTAATACCACTCCGGGGAACTCATTTTCGCATCAGCCGTTTCCTTCTGTTGGTCAACCAGAAATTTGTTATTTACAGCCTATCATTTCTAAACATCTGTATCGGACATGGTAATTTAGGTGAATAATCTCACTTTTACTCTAATCGTTCTTTGCAAATGACTATGTGTATGTGTAACTATATTTATTTCTGTCCGTGAAAGCCTAGTATGCATTTCGCTCATATTACATTATACATATCAGTAACATACATATCTTCCATTCATAATCTCTCACACAGTTACTATACTTCCCCCGTAACACCTAACCCCTTAGGTGTTAAAATAACGCGCTCCTCACGGGAACAGAAATCAATTTTCAGTGCCTTATGTCACTGAAGTCCCCGTGCATTTAGAACAGTGTCACACAACCCGTTCATAACCACAGGCGGCGACACCATCCCCACATTGAAAATCCTGCCGACCAATGACATTCCACTGGCCAACTCGTCCTGTGGCCCACGGCATCACCCCCAGTTTGCAACCTGGAACGCGAAACCCCGGGCCCCCTACTCAAGGATAATCAAAGACCATCCCACTCACAACCACTGCCACACACATACAGCACCTCTGACACCACCGTAACCAGTCACTCAAATACCCACACACAATATAATTCGACGCGCGTAGTGTGGCAGCGAGCCTTTGACGAGCGCACGCATAGCGCACCCCCGTTAATGCGCGGTGGCAGACAGCGAGCCCACCCCCGCCACGACGTTTAGCAGTCCCCGTACCCCTGGTAAAATGAAAAATGTGCGCAGTGTGACAGCAAGCACCGACGAGTCGCACACAGCGCACAAAGCATGGAGGCAGACAGTGAGCCACGACGAACTGTCTACCCACACCCCCATCGCAGGCGCAGCCGAGTAGAGTAATTATGCTCCGACTTACGGCCCACCAACATGAACTGACACGGAGCCCCTGCCTTACCAGCCGGAGCTCGTCCAAATGTAAGGAAAGAAGTACGAGCGCCTTGTCGAACAAAGCGTAGCGCCAACGCCCGCCAATACCACTGCCAGCACTAGAAATTCCCTAAAAATAACAATAAAACTGAATTTGGAACAACAACATACGCATAATAAGTCCCAAACTCAACCTACCGTCTTCGAAACCCTACAGTAAACAGCAATAAACAATATACCTAGCACTACACCGCGTTTGAAACCCATAAAAAAAACTCTATATACAGGCCCTAAACTAGGAGAGAAAGAGAAAGCGTTTCGGAGGGGCCGAGGGGGGGGGAACATATGGAAGAGAGGCGGTGTTGGAATGAGGGGAGTGAGTGAGAGGGGGGGGGTAAGAGAGAGAGAGAGAGAGGGAGGGAGAGGGAAAGAGGGGGGGAGGGTGAGAGAAGGAAAGAAAGAGAGGGGGGGGTGAAAGGGAGAGGGAGGGAGGCGAGAGGGAGAGGGAGGGAGGAGGGTGAGAGAAGGAAAGAAAGAGAGGGGGGGTAAAAGAGAAAGAGAGAGAGAGGGAGGCGAGAGGGAGAGAGGCGGAAAGGGAGAGGGAGGGAGGAGAGGTGAGAGGGAAAGAAAGAGAGGGGGGGGTGAAAGAGAAAGAGAGAGAGAGGGAGGGGAGGTGAGAGGGAGAGAGAGAGAGAGAAAAAGAAAGAGGGGGGGAGGTGAGAGGGAGAGAGGCGAAAGGGAGAGGGAGGGAGGAGGGTGAGAGAAGGAAAGAAAGAGAGGGGGGGGTAAAAGAGAAAGAGAGAGAGGGAGAGGAGGGGAAGAGGGGGGGAGGTGAGAGGGAGGAGGGTGAGAGAAGGAAAGAAAGAGAGGGGGGGGTAAAAGAGAAAGAGAGAGAGGGAGAGGAGGGGAAGAGGGGGGAGGTGAGAGGGAGAGGGAGAGAGGTGAAAGGGAGAGGGAGGGAGGAGGTTGAGAGAAGGGAAGAAAGAGAGGGGGGGGGTGAAAGAGAGAGAGGGAGGCGAAAGGGAGAGGGAGGGAGGAGGGTGAGAGAAGGAAAGAAAGAGAGGGGGGGGGGTGAAAGAGAAAGAGAGAGAGAGGGAGGCGAGAGGGAGAGAGGCGGAAAGGGAGAGGGAGGGAGGAGAGGTGAGAGGGAAAGAAAGAGAGGGGGGGGTGAAAGAGAAAGAGAGAGAGAGAGAAAGAGAGGGAAAGAGGGAGGGAGGGGGAGAAAGAGAAGAGAGTGTACAATGAAAACGTTCTGTGAGCAGAATCCAAACATATTCATCCTGTCCTCTTCTGCCCCCTGCTGTATCCCTAAATAAACTCCACCCTCCCCTTAACAATGGACGCTTGGTGCCCTCCCAAGATGGACGCCGGCGCCCCTCCCAAGATGGACGCCCGGTGCCCCACCAAGATGGACGCTCGGAGCCCCTACCAAGATGGACGTTTGATGGACGTCCCATCGCGAGACATCCCGAGAGCCCCGTCTCGTGACGTCACAACCGGCGACCGCTTTAGCCGTTAGCGCGGCTAGGTAGCATTAGCTTAGCTTCTCCCATGATCCCATAAAAACGTTCCCCAACGACCCGTTCCGCCGCGCGGGCCGTCTCCTCGCAATGTTAATATAGCACCACATACCCCACAACAGAATCCTATTTCCCTCAATACGCCAGTGTAGTGATCTAAACAGAAATACAAAAACATAATAGCAAAACACTAGTTTGACCCCTCCGTCGTCTTCACCGGCGAGCTTAGAACGACTTCCGGGTCCCCGTTTAGATAATCCCAATCACTTTAAACATTACACATCTATTTTATCCACCACGAATATGAAAACTTTTAAGTGCCTTTCACATCCCCGTAATCCCAAGACACTATCGATCGACCCTATACATTTGAATTACGTCTACTTTTCCCTCCGTTTGCTCCGGTGCCTCAGAGGCTAATACAACAGCTAACGGCTGCTGCGTTCCACGGGCCTCGGAAAACCGGCGTTCACCATTACATTTCCCCATGGCCAATCGGTGACTTAAATTACATAATAACACAACCATACTCTCACACATCCCCGCCAATCACTCCTAACCATAAACATTCGCCAACTATACATTCATACACGCTTCCTAACACAATTAAAAAGTACAAAATCAGCATTCACGCACATTACCGTCTCTCGAACGCCGCACAGCGGCGCGACCGGTAAACCTTTCATTAAGTACTAGTATATGCTACAGCCTAACGCCGTCTAAACCCCTTACTTGCTCGAATGTTCCGACTGGCAGCGGCGCCCCGTTTATTGTGCTAAAATTTTACTTTAAAATATACTACGCACGATGTGCGGCGTCCCGTTTATTGTGCTAAAATTTTACTTTAAAATATACTACGCACGATGTGACTTTAAGGCATAGGACGCACGGTGTGCTTAAAACCCTGCTTTCAGGATATACAACGCACACAGAACCTAGAGCCGCCATCCTTTAGTCAGAACATTCAAGTCAATTTTCCCTTACATCATGTTTACATGAGGTTAAATTCTTAGCAACCCCCTCGTGGTTTCGAATAGAGCACCCATACATTATCACACTCACCTCTTAGTAACTGTCTAGTCACTTGAAGACGGTCGATCGATCAGTTGTTCTCCTCGTCGACCGGCGTGTAGAGAAAAAAATTTCCTTTGTTGTGGTGATAACACGAGCGCCCTGATTCACTGAAGTCCGGCACCAAAATGAAGTGGATTCCCAAGCTGTTTCGGTTCTGCTCTGATCAGAACCTGTTTGCTGGTACTCTGCGTTGTGATTCAATACCTTAAAGCTCTGGGAATCACTTCTGTTTAAACTGAGCGGTGCAGGCAGAAGGAGGAATTAGGAGGAAAAAGGTTATATAACAGTTGTTTAATCAAAGTTTAAGAGTGTATACAAATTACAATAAGAAAATGCTATAGTTGTAATCACAAACACTATGCCGTAAGTGATACAACCAGACTAATATTACAGTATAAAGAATGATAGTTGATAAGTTGTTGCTGGTCTTTGTTGTCTTGGCTAGTGAACAAAGAGTTGATTTTCCCTCCAAAAAGTCCTTTGTTCTTGTTGCCTGCTTCCTTGGGTGAGATGGTAGGAGAGGTCTTGTCCTTGTGGGTTGGTTGTTTCAGAGTCCTTCTCCTCCATCACACACCCATTCTTATAGCCAAGGCCCAGTGTCTCGGAGTTGATGACATCATCACATTCTTTACTCCAATCACAAGCCTGCTAAGCTGGCATTTGAAAATAGGGGTTTGGCTTATAGGCCAAACCCTCTTCACATTTACCCAGAGAATATTTTCCCTATATTTTACTTAAACACATTACTTGACTTGTTAATACTTTGATGAACCTCAAGATATATTGATTACCTAAACACAGATATATTTCTTTATCACTAAGTCTGTTGACTTTAATCATTCTTTTAGAATAGAATACAAATTAATACCATATAGAACAAGCTTAATAGAATACAAATCAATACCATATAGAACAATCAATTAATCATATTGAACCTAAATGAAAACAGAACAGGCACATTAACTAATTGTAGACATTGAATTTCTGCAAACTGTAGTTAAGATCAGTCCAAAATGCTCATATCTCTGATCTGGGTGTGTGTATATATATATATATATATATATATATATATATATATATATATATATATATATATATATATATATATATATATGTATGTGTATCTATTTGTGTGTGTGTGTGTGTGTGAATGTGTGTGTGTGTCTATGTGTGTGTGTGTGTGTCTGTGTGTGTGTGTGTGTCTGTGTGTGTGTGTGTCTATGTGTGTGTGTGAGTGACTATGTGTGTGTGTGCCTATGTGTGTGTGTGTGTGGATGTGTATGTGAAAATGTGTGTGTGTGAGTGTGTGTGTGTGTGTCTATGCATGTGTGTGTGTGGATGTGTATGTGAAAATGTGTGTGTGTGAGTGTGTGTGTGTGTGTGTGACTATGTGTGTGTGAGTGTGTGAGTGTGTGTGTGTCTGTGTGTGTGACTATGTGTGTGTGAGTGTGTGAGTGTGTGTGTGACTATGTGTGTGTGAGTGTGTGAGTGTGTGTCTCTGTGTGTGTGTAATCAGACCTTTGATGGTCACATGTAGCCATCAATATGTGACCTAATCATTGTCTTTGGCAGACCAGTTGGCTCTTTGATGTCTCCTAAAAGGAGACATGTTTCTCTAGAATTTCCTGCCCTTTGTTCTGACCCACCCCCTAAAGGGAAGTAAGTCTTACCCCAGCTGCCACTATGTGCAAATGCCCTCCTGGGGTGACAATGGCAATCAGTCTATGTAAACACACACACAATCTATGAATTATTGTTTTGAGAGCCAAGTATTTCTACACATTAGTTAATCATGAGTCTATGTTTGGGAATTTACCACAAAGGTTTCTCTGATCAGGAGATTTATCGTTTAAGGAAACATGTTCAAAGGTCAAGATAAAAAATCTCCAATGATGTTTAAGTTATCTGGTCTCCTTTTAATATTTTATGTCCTACAATTTGGATATTTTCTCATGGCAGAATTTAAAGTAGGTACCCTAAATTTAAATGGTGCAAGAGATGATGCAAAGAGGGCATCAACTAATGGACTTAAAGAATATTGATGTGATGCTTGTCCAAGAGACACACAGCACTGAGGATAATACAGTGGCTTGGAAAAGAGAATGGAAGGGAGAAATAGTTTTTAAGCCATAACACCGTAATAGTGGTGGAGTGGGGATTTTATTTTCCAGACAATTTTTGCCACAGTCTTGTGAGATTGACAAGGTTGTAAAGGGACTTTTAAAAGTAAGAGTATTATATGAGAAGGTGAAAATGGTATTTATTGTTGTTTATGCCCCAAATGTTGGTTTGGAAAGAATGTGTTTTTAGATTCTTTCGCTGATGTTATTAAGGGTTGTGATAATGAAGAGTTTTTATTTCTGGGAGGGGATTTAACTGTACTGTTAACCCCGTTTTAGATAGGAACCATCAAGAGCCTCACTCTGCATCTCGTAGTCGTCTAGGGTGATTGAGACGTATGAGCTGAGTGATGTGTGGAGACGAATGCATAAAAAGCAGAGGCAATACACATGGGTTCACACTAGAGATAATTTATTATCATTGGCCAGACTTGATCGGTTTTATTGTTTTAAACACCATTTTAGTGTTTTTAACAATTGTTATATAACCCCTGTTGGTTTTACTGACCATTATATGGTGTACTGCTCTGTTTTTATCAAGTGTGTAAAGCCACAAAGTGCTTACTGGCATTTTAATACGTCTCTTTTGACTGATCAAAATGTTAGGGACACTTTTTCCTTCTTATGGAAGGTTCATAAGCAGACAAAGGCCAGTTTTATCTCACTACAGCAGTGGTGGGATGTGGGGAAGTGTAAGATTAAGCAGTTCTGCCAACAGTACACTCTAAATGTTACTAGAGATATCGCCAGATCTATGAAGGCTCTGGAGATTGATGTGGAGGAGCTTCCAGAGCTAAAAAGTCTGCTCTGGCTGACCTGTTAGGTATTTCAGCACAGGGTGCTCTGGTAAGGTCACGTTTCAGATACATCTCGGAGATGGATGCATCTTCCCGTTTCTTTTTCGGTCTGGAGCGCAAGAATGGGCAGAAGAGGCTCAGACACAGGTCAGATACTGTCTGAGTCAACTGACATCAGGAGGCATGCTGTGGGTTTTTATAGTAGCCTCTTCCAGTCTGAACTTGGAGAGGTGCAGGAGGAATCTCCTGGTTTCTATGAAGGCCTACCAAAGGTAGAGAAAGAGTCCAGTGCAGAGCTGGAGGCGGATGTGTCTCTTGAGTATGAGCTCCATACTGTCCTGCAGAGCATGGAAAATGGGAAAGCTCCGGGTATAGATGGACTACCTGTAGAGTTCTATAAGACCATGTGGGCAGTGTTGGGAGAAGATCTCCTGATGGTGCTCGGAGACAGTCTTATTGGAGGGCAGCTGCCGCTGAGCTGCAGGAGGGCAGTACTCACACTGTTGCCAAAGAAGGGAGACTTAATGGAGATCAGGAACTGGAGACCTGTCTCACTTTTGTGTACAGAATAAAAGCTCCTGTCCAAGGTGCTAGCTACCAGGCTGAGAGAGGTAATGGGGCAGGTGATCCATCGTGACCAGACCTATTGTGTGCCTGACAGGTTGGTCAGTGACAATGTTTTTCTGATTCTGGATTTTTTGGACATCTCTAGTGCATTAGGTTTGGAAACTGGTCTTATTTCCATAGATCAGGAAAAGGCTTTTGACAGGGTTGACCACCAGTACTTGTGGAAAACTCTAAAGGCCTTTGGTTTCAGCCCAGGTCTCATAGCCAAGATCAAGGCCTTGTACAGTAACATTGAGAGTGTGCTTAAGATTAATGGTGGTTTGAGTGCTCCTTTTAAAATCCAGAGGGGTATTAGGCAGGGGTGTTCTTTGTTGGGAATGCTGTATTCCCTGGCATTTGAACCCCTGCTACACAGACTCAGGGCAGGCATCTCTGGGATAGGTGTCCCTGGATGCATTGCACCTTTTAAGCTTCCAGCATATGCAGATGACTTGGTTATTTTTATAAATAAACAGGAGGATATCAATGTGTTAGTTGAAAATGTGGGACGTTTTGCTTTGATTTCATCGGCTAAGGTCAATTGGGGGAAGATCGAGGCACTCATGGTGGGTACGTTGTGCAGCAGACTCACTTTACCAGGGGGCCTGCATTGGAAAAAGGGGGGTTTCAAATATCTGGGAGTGTTTTTAGGAGATGAGACTTTTAAAAGAAAAAACGGGGAAAAAGTACTAGAAATAGCTCAAGGCCGTTTAAAGAAATGGAAGTGGATTGTACCAAACATGTCATATAGGGGCCGTGTTCTAGTAATCAATAACCTAGTGTCTTCTAAACTGTGGCATCGTCTGATGTGTGTTGATCCCCCAATAGACCTTCTCCCTAAAATTCAAGCTTGTTTTTTAGATTTTTTCTGGGACAAGCTGCACTGGGTGCCCCAGAGTGTATTTGCCCAAGGAGGAGGGTGGGCAGTCTTGTGCATCTGTGCAGTAGGGGTGCAACTTTTCGACTCCAGTTAATTCAGAGACTTTTTTATGGACCAAAAGACTTGGTGTGGAGGCCGGTGGCTTGTGCCATACTGCAACAGCTTGGAGGACTGGGACTGTCGAATTCTCTGTTTTTAATGGATTTTAGCGGTGCTCGGTTAAATGTTCTACCTGTTTTTTACCGTGTACTTTTTAAAACATGGAGTTTGTTCGATAAAGGACCGCTGAATTACTCGAAGTCACTGTTCTGGCTTTTGAAAGAGGCAGTTGTGCTGGGAGCACGTTTGGACGTAGCTGGTGGGCCAGGACTGACACTTTCCGGGCAGCTCTGCAGGTCAAAAATCACCACACTGGGCCATGTTGTGGACTTGACAGGAGCAAACATGGACAATGCTGCTGCTCTTGCTTCACGCTTGGAGGTGAGATCCATCAGGACGGTCAGCTTGATGCTGGGAAAATGGAAGCAGGGGCTCAGTGAGACAGAACGTTGCATGTTGACAGAGTTTAAAAACGGGTCTCTTCGTCCTAGTGATGAGGATCTGTTTCCTACGTTTAAGCTGCAGCCTGATTGCACAGGGCCTCTTTTAGCATTGGGAGATGTTTCTGGTGTGTTTTTTGATGAGGTTGATGGAAAATGTTTGTACAGACTGTTAGTCAAGGTTCTCCACAAGGAGAAGCTCAACGGGAGAGGTGACACTCCCTGGAGAGCGCACCTTGGTCTCAGTGATGAGGTGAAACCAGAGTGGCGAGCACTGTACAAACCACCATTATTCAAAAGAATTGGTGATCTGCAGTGGAGGGTTTTACATGGTATAGTGGCTGTCAATTCTTTTATCTCCCTATTGAACCCTAACGTCTCACATGACTGTCCTTTTTGTGCGCAAAGGGAAACAGTTTTCCACTGTTTTCTGGACTGTTCCAGGCTGCTGCCTCTGCTAGGGTTACTAGAGAGACTTTTCCAGTCCGGTGAAGAGGTGTTCTCGAAAGAGAGGTACATTTTGGGTTTTAAACACTGTAGAAAAGAAGTGTCATCTTTTTCATTTCATTTTAGGGAGAGCAAAGATGGATGTGTATCTCAGTAGGATGAATAAGATAGAACAGGTCTTGGATCATGATGCTGTATGTCTGTTCAGAAAAATTATCAAAGCCAGACTGAGCATAGCTTTTACTTATTATAGAGCATTGAACAACCTAGATCAGTTCACTGATATATGGGCACATAAAGGAGTGTTGTGCTCTGTAATGGAAGATGGGTTGTTGTTGGCAACTGAGCTGAGCTGATTTTTCTTTTCTTTGTTGTGGTTGTTTTTGTTGTTGTTGGTGGTGTTTTCTTTTGGTGTTTTTGTTGTTGTTGTGCTTTTAATAATTGATTATCAAATTGTTTGTAGGTGTTCTTGAAAGGAGGACAAGTGTTATGTACAGTTGACTGTGTAATCCTTTTGGTTGTAATGCTAGAATGATTTATAAATAAAGTGTTGTTAAAATTCTAAATTATCTCTCTCTCCCTCCCTCTCTGTCTCTCTGTCTCTCTCTCTCTCTCTCTCTCTCTCTCTCTCTCTCTCTCTCTCTCTCTCTCTCTCTCTCTCTCTCTCTCTCTCTCTCTCTCTCTCTCTCTCTCTCTCTCTCTCTCTCTATCTCTCTCTCTCTCTCTATCTCTCTCTCTGTGTCTCTCTATGTCTCTCTGTCTCTCTCTCTCTCTCTCTGTATCTCCATCTCTCTCTATCTCTGTCCCTCTCTCTCTCTCTCTCTGTATCTCCATCTCTCTCTCTCTCTCTCTGTCCCTCTCTCAATTCAATTCAATTCAATTCAATCTCTCTCTCTCGCTCGCTGTATCTCCATCTGTCTCTCTCTCTCTCTCTTTCTCCATCTGTATCTCCCTCTCTCTCTCTCTCTCTCTCTCTTTGAAAGGTAACATTCTGAAGTTAGCACTTATTATTTTCTTGTTCATCGTTAAAATGTACCCGACATGACAAATTGCCACTGAGCTCATTCAGCAGCTCACCAACAAATCTGATCTGATTAATAAAGGGAACATGATGAACAGGAGGTTCTGTAGAGACAGTACTGAATTCTGCCATCCGGACACATCCTATTTGAAATATGATTATAGAATATAGAATATCAGGCCTATAAATTACCTTATTATAGCCAAGTGACACATCTATGGATCGGGCCAAATCTCCTCTTTACAATGGCAGAGTTCAATCTGGACTCTGTGCCACCAGGTGCCCCCTGACAGGGCAGAGATCTGGACTCTGTGCCACCAGGCGCCCCCTGACAGGGCAGAGATCTGGACTCTGTGCCACCAGGTGCCCCCTGACAGGGCAGAGATCTGGACTCTGTGCCACCAGGCGCCCCCTGACAGGGCAGCAGAGATCTGGACTCTGTGCCACCAGGTGCCCCCTGACAGGGCAGAGATCTGGACTCTGTGCCACCAGGTGCCCCCTGACAGGGCAGAGACCTGGACTCTGTGCCACCAGGTGCCCCCTGACAGGGCAGCAGAGATCTGGACTCTGTGCCACCAGGTGCCCCCTGACAGGGCAGAGACCTGGACTCTGTGCCACCAGGTGCCCCCTGACAGGGCAGCAGAGATCTGGACTCTGTGCCACCAGGTGCCCCCTGACAGGGCAGAGATCTGGACTCTGTGCCACCAGGCGCCCCCTGACAGGGCAGAGATCTGGACTCTGTGCCACCAGGCGCCCCCTGACAGGGCAGAGATCTGGACTCTGTGCCACCAGGTGCCCCCTGACAGGGCAGAGATCTGGACTCTGTGCCACCAGGCGCCCCCTGACAGGGCAGAGATCTGGACTCTGTGCCACCAGGCGCCCCCTGACAGGGCAGAGATCTGGACTCTGTGCCACCAGGCGCCCCCTGACAGGGCAGAGATCTGGACTCTGTGCCACCAGGTGCCCCCTGACAGGGCAGACACCTGGACTCTGTGCCACCAGGCGCCCCCTGACAGGGCAGAGATCTGGACTCTGTGCCACCAGGCGCCCCCTGACAGGGCAGCAGAGATCTGGACTCTGTGCCACCAGGCGCCCCCTGACAGGGCAGAGATCTGGACTCTGTGCCACCAGGTGCCCCCTGACAGGGCAGAGATCTGGACTCTGTGCCACCAGGCGCCCCCTGACAGGGCAGAGATCTGGACTCTGTGCCACCAGGTGCCCCCTGACAGGGCAGCAGAGATCTGGACTCTGTGCCACCAGGTGCCCCCTGACAGGGCAGAGTTCAATCTGGACTCTGTGCCACCAGGTGCCCCCTGACAGGGCAGAGATCTGGACTCTGTGCCACCAGGCGCCCCCTGACAGGGCAGAGATCTGGACTCTGTGCCACCAGGTGCCCCCTGACAGGGCAGAGATCTGGACTCTGTGCCACCAGGCGCCCCCTGACAGGGCAGAGATCTGGACTCTGTGCCACCAGGTGCCCCCTGACAGGGCAGAGATCTGGACTCTGTGCCACCAGGCGCCCCCTGACAGGGCAGAGACCTGGACTCTGTGCCACCAGGCGCCCCCTGACAGGGCAGAGATCTGGACTCTGTGCCACCAGGCGCCCCCTGACAGGGCAGAGATCTGGACTCTGTGCCACCAGGCGCCCCCTGACAGGGCAGAGATCTGGACTCTGTGCCACCAGGTGCCCCCTGACAGGGCAGAGATCTGGACTCTGTGCCACCAGGCGCCCCCTGACAGGGCAGAGATCTGGACTCTGTGCCACCAGGTGCCCCCTGACAGGGCAGCAGAGATCTGGACTCTGTGCCACCAGGCGCCCCCTGACAGGGCAGAGATCTGGACTCTGTGCCACCAGGCGCCCCCTGACAGGGCAGAGACCTGGACTCTGTGCCACCAGGCGCCCCCTGACAGGGCAGAGATCTGGACTCTGTGCCACCAGGCGCCCCCTGACAGGGCAGAGATCTGGACTCTGTGCCACCAGGTGCCCCCTGACAGGGCAGCAGAGATCTGGACTCTGTGCCACCAGGCGCCCCCTGACAGGGCAGAGATCTGGACTCTGTGCCACCAGGCGCCCCCTGACAGGGCAGAGATCTGGACTCTGTGCCACCAGGCGCCCCCTGACAGGGCAGCAGAGACCTGGACTCTGTGCCACCAGGCGCCCCCTGACAGGGCAGAGATCTGGACTCTGTGCCACCAGGTGCCCCCTGACAGGGCAGCAGAGATCTGGACTCTGTGCCACCAGGCGCCCCCTGACAGGGCAGAGATCTGGACTCTGTGCCACCAGGCGCCCCCTGACAGGGCAGAGATCTGGACTCTGTGCCACCAGGCGCCCCCTGACAGGGCAGAGATCTGGACTCTGTGCCACCAGGCGCCCCCTGACAGGGCAGAGACCTGGACTCTGTGCCACCAGGCGCCCCCTGACAGGGCAGAGATCTGGACTCTGTGCCACCAGGTGCCCCCTGACAGGGCAGCAGAGACCTGGACTCTGTGCCACCAGGTGCCCCCTGACAGGGCAGAGATCTGGACTCTGTGCCACCAGGTGCCCCCTGACAGGGCAGAGATCTGGACTCTGTGCCACCAGGCGCCCCCTGACAGGGCAGAGATCTGGACTCTGTGCCACCAGGCGCCCCCTGACAGGGCAGCAGAGATCTGGACTCTTTGCCACCAGGCGCCCCCTGACAGGGCAGAGATCTGGACTCTGTGCCACCAGGCGCCCCCTGACAGGGCAGAGATCTGGACTCTGTGCCACCAGGCGCCCCCTGACAGGGCAGCAGAGACCTGGACTCTGTGCCACCAGGCGCCCCCTGACAGGGCAGAGATCTGGACTCTGTGCCACCAGGCGCCCCCTGACAGGGCAGCAGAGACCTGGACTCTGTGCCACCAGGCGCCCCCTGACAGGGCAGAGATCTGGACTCTGTGCCACCAGGTGCCCCCTGACAGGGCAGCAGAGATCTGGACTCTGTGCCACCAGGCGCCCCCTGACAGGGCAGAGATCTGGACTCTGTGCCACCAGGCGCCCCCTGACAGGGCAGAGATCTGGACTCTGTGCCACCAGGCGCCCCCTGACAGGGCAGAGATCTGGACTCTGTGCCACCAGGCGCCCCCTAACAGGGCAGAGACCTGGACTCTGTGCCACCAGGCGCCCCCTGACAGGGCAGAGATCTGGACTCTGTGCCACCAGGTGCCCCCTGACAGGGCAGCAGAGACCTGGACTCTGTGCCACCAGGTGCCCCCTGACAGGGCAGAGATCTGGACTCTGTGCCACCAGGCGCCCCCTGACAGGGCAGAGATCTGGACTCTGTGCCACCAGGCGCCCCCTGACAGGGCAGAGACCTGGACTCTGTGCCACCAGGTGCCCCCTGACAGGGCAGAGACCTGGACTCTGTGCCACCAGGCGCCCCCTGACAGGGCAGCAGAGATCTGGACTCTTTGCCACCAGGCGCCCCCTGACAGGGCAGAGATCTGGACTCTGTGCCACCAGGCGCCCCCTGACAGGGCAGAGATCTGGACTCTGTGCCACCAGGCGCCCCCTGACAGGGCAGCAGAGACCTGGACTCTGTGCCACCAGGCGCCCCCTGACAGGGCAGAGATCTGGACTCTGTGCCACCAGGTGCCCCCTGACAGGGCAGAGATCTGGACTCTGTGCCACCAGGCGCCCCCTGACAGGGCAGAGACCTGGACTCTGTGCCACCAGGCGCCCCCTGACAGGGCAGAGATCTGGACTCTGTGCCACCAGGCGCCCCCTGACAGGGCAGAGACCTGGACTCTGTGCCACCAGGCGCCCCCTGACAGGGCAGAGATCTGGACTCTGTGCCACCAGGTGCCCCCTGACAGGGCAGAGACCTGGACTCTGTGCCACCAGGTGCCCCCTGACAGGGCAGAGACCTGGACTCTGTGCCACCAGGCGCCCCCTGACAGGGCAGCAGAGATCTGGACTCTGTGCCACCAGGTGCCCCCTGACAGGGCAGAGATCTGGACTCTGTGCCACCAGGCGCCCCCTGACAGGGCAGAGATCTGGACTCTGTGCCACCAGGCGCCCCCTGACAGGGCAGAGATCTGGACTCTGTGCCACCAGGTGCCCCCTGACAGGGCAGAGATCTGGACTCTGTGCCACCAGGTGCCCCCTGACAGGGCAGCAGAGATCTGGACTCTGTGCCACCAGGTGCCCCCTGACAGGGCAGAGACCTGGACTCTGTGCCACCAGGTGCCCCCTGACAGGGCAGCAGAGATCTGGACTCTGTGCCACCAGGCGCCCCCTGACAGGGCAGAGATCTGGACTCTGTGCCACCAGGCGCCCCCTGACAGGGCAGAGATCTGGACTCTGTGCCACCAGGCGCCCCCTGACAGGGCAGAGATCTGGACTCTGTGCCACCAGGCGCCCCCTGACAGGGCAGAGATCTGGACTCTGTGCCACCAGGCGCCCCCTGACAGGGCAGAGACCTGGACTCTGTGCCACCAGGCGCCCCCTGACAGGGCAGAGATCTGGACTCTGTGCCACCAGGTGCCCCCTGACAGGGCAGCAGAGACCTGGACTCTGTGCCACCAGGTGCCCCCTGACAGGGCAGAGATCTGGACTCTGTGCCACCAGGTGCCCCCTGACAGGGCAGAGATCTGGACTCTGTGCCACCAGGCGCCCCCTGACAGGGCAGAGATCTGGACTCTGTGCCACCAGGCGCCCCCTGACAGGGCAGCAGAGATCTGGACTCTGTGCCACCAGGCGCCCCCTGACAGGGCAGAGATCTGGACTCTGTGCCACCAGGCGCCCCCTGACAGGGCAGAGATCTGGACTCTGTGCCACCAGGCGCCCCCTGACAGGGCAGAGACCTGGACTCTGTGCCACCAGGTGCCCCCTGACAGGGCAGAGACCTGGACTCTGTGCCACCAGGCGCCCCCTGACAGGGCAGAGATCTGGACTCTGTGCCACCAGGTGCCCCCTGACAGGGCAGAGATCTGGACTCTGTGCCACCAGGCGCCCCCTGACAGGGCAGAGATCTGGACTCTGTGCCACCAGGCGCCCCCTGACAGGGCAGAGATCTGGACTCTGTGCCACCAGGCGCCCCCTGTCAGGGCAGAGATCTGGACTCTGTGCCACCAGGCGCCCCCTGACAGGGCAGAGATCTGGACTCTGTGCCACCAGGCGCCCCCTGACAGGGCAGAGATCTGGACTCTGTGCCACCAGGCGCCCCCTGTCAGGGCAGAGATCTGGACTCTGTGCCACAAGGTGCCCCCTGACAGGGCAGCAGAGATCTGGACTCTGTGCCACCAGGTGCCCCCTGACAGGGCAGAGATCTGGACTCTGTGCCACCAGGCGCCCCCTGACAGGGCAGAGATCTGGACTCTGTGCCACCAGGCGCCCCCTGTCAGGGCAGAGATCTGGACTCTGTGCCACCAGGTGCCCCCTGACAGGGCAGCAGAGACCTGGACTCTGTGCCACCAGGCGCCCCCTGACAGGGCAGAGATCTGGACTCTGTGCCACCAGGCGCCCCCTGACAGGGCAGAGACCTGGACTCTGTGCCACCAGGCGCCCCCTGACAGGGCAGAGATCTGGACTCTGTGCCACCAGGTGCCCCCTGACAGGGCAGAGACCTGGACTCTGTGCCACCAGGTGCCCCCTGACAGGGCAGAGATCTGGACTCTGTGCCACCAGGTGCCCCCTGACAGGGCAGAGACCTGGACTCTGTGCCACCAGGCGCCCCCTGACAGGGCAGCAGAGATCTGGACTCTGTGCCACCAGGTGCCCCCTGACAGGGCAGAGATCTGGACTCTGTGCCACCAGGCGCCCCCTGACAGGGCAGAGATCTGGACTCTGTGCCACCAGGCGCCCCCTGACAGGGCAGAGATCTGGACTCTGTGCCACCAGGTGCCCCCTGACAGGGCAGAGATCTGGACTCTGTGCCACCAGGTGCCCCCTGACAGGGCAGCAGAGATCTGGACTCTGTGCCACCAGGTGCCCCCTGACAGGGCAGAGACCTGGACTCTGTGCCACTAGGTGCCCCCTGACAGGGCAGCAGAGATCTGGACTCTGTGCCACCAGGCGCCCCCTGACAGGGCAGAGATCTGGACTCTGTGCCACCAGGCGCCCCCTGACAGGGCAGAGATCTGGACTCTGTGCCACCAGGCGCCCCCTGACAGGGCAGAGATCTGGACTCTGTGCCACCAGGCGCCCCCTGACAGGGCAGAGATCTGGACTCTGTGCCACCAGGCGCCCCCTGACAGGGCAGAGACCTGGACTCTGTGCCACCAGGCGCCCCCTGACAGGGCAGAGATCTGGACTCTGTGCCACCAGGTGCCCCCTGACAGGGCAGCAGAGACCTGGACTCTGTGCCACCAGGTGCCCCCTGACAGGGCAGAGATCTGGACTCTGTGCCACCAGGTGCCCCCTGACAGGGCAGAGATCTGGACTCTGTGCCACCAGGCGCCCCCTGACAGGGCAGAGATCTGGACTCTGTGCCACCAGGCGCCCCCTGACAGGGCAGCAGAGATCTGGACTCTGTGCCACCAGGCGCCCCCTGACAGGGCAGAGATCTGGACTCTGTGCCACCAGGCGCCCCCTGACAGGGCAGAGATCTGGACTCTGTGCCACCAGGCGCCCCCTGACAGGGCAGAGACCTGGACTCTGTGCCACCAGGTGCCCCCTGACAGGGCAGAGACCTGGACTCTGTGCCACCAGGCGCCCCCTGACAGGGCAGAGATCTGGACTCTGTGCCACCAGGTGCCCCCTGACAGGGCAGAGATCTGGACTCTGTGCCACCAGGCGCCCCCTGACAGGGCAGAGATCTGGACTCTGTGCCACCAGGCGCCCCCTGACAGGGCAGAGATCTGGACTCTGTGCCACCAGGTGCCCCCTGACTGGGCAGCAGAGATCTGGACTCTGTGCCACCAGGCGCCCCCTGACAGGGCAGAGATCTGGACTCTGTGCCACCAGGCGCCCCCTGACAGGGCAGAGATCTGGACTCTGTGCCACCAGGCGCCCCCTGACAGGAGGGCAGATATCTGGACTCTGTGCCACCAGGTGCCCCCTGACCAGTGTTGGGACTAACGCGTTACAAAGTAACGCGTTACAGAAACGAAGTTACTTTTTGCCGCAACTAGTACTCTAACGCATTACTTTTGAAATTCAGTAACGCTACTTACGTTACTGAATGGTTCGTCACTGCGTTATTTGCGTTATATACGGCGTAGATTGATAGCGAGCGGTAGTGATTATTATTATCCTCATCCCCACCCGCGTAGAATGATACGAGGCGAGTCTGGCCACTGGCCAATCAGAAGTGCGAAAACCAGATGCGGCTACGGAAAGAAATAGACCCTCTCTATTGTAAACAAAACAAACGCTCGCTATGATTGAATCCACATAAAAAGAACGCAGTAACAAACTAACAAACCATTTAGCAACTACTTGGAGAGATAATTAATATACAACATGGAAACGAGATAAAGAACATGTTTGAGGCGCTGCTGGAGTCGACTAACGTAACGTTACTACATCTCGACCACCGCAGACTTTGGTGAGTGCAACTGAAACTCAAGTTGATCAACGGATTTTGACTGTACGAATCTCATAATACTAATCAAACAATATAAATAGTCCTTTCATGCACAATTGATATCCTAACTATTCTAACGTTGCAATGCTTTGATTGATATCTTAAACAACGTTGCAACTTGCAAGATGGTGAATGAATGAATGAATGAATGAAAACTTTATTTAACAGATTGCAGAATGGGTACAATACAGTACGGCTCAATACATACAATTGTTAAGGGGATGCAGACCTGAGAAAGACGTTTGTCTTGTTTCCATCAGGGTCCCCCATTTTCAATTCATATAGACATTTATGACATACACAACATACATGACATTTATGGCATAGGGACATATAGGTATTTAGTACTGATACATTTGTGACATAAACGGTATTCAAATATACAGTACTGTTACCCGTAGGGCGTTCCACATTGTTGTGGCATAATTGCTAAACGTGTTTAGTCCCTTGTTTGAGCCGAATCTGGGTTTTACATGATTTGTGGAGCTCCCTCTGGTGTAGTGGTTGTGGTATTCACTGACCTTTGGGAAGTATTTTGACATGTACATGGGTACCCCGGTCGTATAGTGTATCTTGTAGACCAGGCCCATTGCAAGTTGCTGTACTCTGTCGTCTACTCTAAGCCATCCTAGGTTGTCAAAGTGGGCAGGGGTGAGGTGGGTTCAGGTCAAGTAGTAGTCTGACCAGTTTGTTTTGTGATGTTTGTAATTTTGTTTTAAGCGCCTTTGAGGTGCTTTGGTACCATGAGGTGCAAGCATAGTCGTAGTATGAATGAATGAATGAATGAAAACTTTATTAACAGATTGCAGAATGGGTACAGTACAGCAGTACAGTTCAAGTACCCTTGAATTATAATGGTTATAATGAAACGCTCCGGCGACATCAAGGCTGTTCCTTCAACCGCTGCACTTCTTATTATATCGACTCGGGACAACATTTGTTTGTGTCAGATTTGTGTTTGTATCTAGACCACATTGCTTAGCAGAGTTCGGTGATGTGAATGGAAACTGTCAAGTTGATCAACCGATTTTGAATACTATCTGGGGCATGGGACTCGGGAGCAATCTTTTTTTTTTTTTTTTTTTTTTTTAAATAACTAAATAGTTACTTTTCACAGTAACTCATTACTTTTGGGTGTAAGTAACTAGTACAGTAACGAAGTTACTTTGAAATGAAGTAACTAGTAAAGTAACTGAGTTACTATTTTTCAGTAACTAGCACAACACTGCCCCTGACAGGGCAGAGATCTGGACTCTGTGCCACCAGGCGCCCCCTGACAGGGCAGAGATCTGGACTCTGTGCCACCAGGCGCCCCCTGACAGGGCAGAGATCTGGACTCTGTGCCACCAGGCGCCCCCTGTCAGGGCAGAGATCTGGACTCTGTGCCACCAGGCGCCCCCTGACAGGGCAGCAGAGATCTGGACTCTGTGCCACCAGGTGCCCCCTGACAGGGCAGAGATCTGGACTCTGTGCCACCAGGCGCCCCCTGACAGGGCAGAGATCTGGACTCTGTGCCACCAGGCGCCCCCTGTCAGGGCAGAGATCTGGACTCTGTGCCACCAGGTGCCCCCTGACAGGGCAGAGATCTGGACTCTGTGCCACCAGGTGCCCCCTGACAGGGCAGAGATCTGGACTCTGTGCCACCAGGCGCCCCCTGACAGGGCAGATACCTGGACTCTGTGCCACCAGGTGCCCCCTGACAGGGCAGAGATCTGGACTCTGTGCCACCAGGCGCCCCCTGACAGGGCAGAGACCTGGACTCTGTGCCACCAGGTGCCCCCTGACAGGGCAGAGATCTGGACTCTGTGCCACCAGGCGCCCCCTGACAGGGCAGAGATCTGGACTCTGTGCCACCAGGTGCCCCCTGACAGGGCAGCAGAGATCTGGACTCTGTGCCACCAGGCGCCCCCTGACAGGGCAGAGATCTGGACTCTGTGCCACCAGGCGCCCCCTGACAGGGCAGAGATCTGGACTCTGTGCCACCAGGTGCCCCCTGACAGGGCAGAGATCTGGACTCTGTGCCACCAGGCGCCCCCTGACAGGGCAGAGATCTGGACTCTGTGCCACCAGGCGCCCCGTGACAGGGCAGAGATCTGGACTCTGTGCCACCAGGTGCCCCCTGACAGGGCAGAGATCTGGACTCTGTGCCACCAGGTGCCCCCTGACAGGGCAGAGATCTGGACTCTGTGCCACCAGGTGCCCCCTGACAGGGCAGCAGAGATCTGGACTCTGTGCCACCAGGTGCCCCCTGACAGGGCAGAGACCTGGACTCTGTGCCACTAGGTGCCCCCTGACAGGGCAGCAGAGATCTGGACTCTGTGCCACCAGGCGCCCCCTGACAGGGCAGAGATCTGGACTCTGTGCCACCAGGCGCCCCCTGACAGGGCAGAGATCTGGACTCTGTGCCACCAGGCGCCCCCTGACAGGGCAGAGATCTGGACTCTGTGCCACCAGGCGCCCCCTGACAGGGCAGAGATCTGGACTCTGTGCCACCAGGCGCCCCCTGACAGGGCAGAGACCTGGACTCTGTGCCACCAGGCGCCCCCTGACAGGGCAGAGATCTGGACTCTGTGCCACCAGGTGCCCCCTGACAGGGCAGCAGAGACCTGGACTCTGTGCCACCAGGTGCCCCCTGACAGGGCAGAGATCTGGACTCTGTGCCACCAGGTGCCCCCTGACAGGGCAGAGATCTGGACTCTGTGCCACCAGGCGCCCCCTGACAGGGCAGAGATCTGGACTCTGTGCCACCAGGCGCCCCCTGACAGGGCAGCAGAGATCTGGACTCTGTGCCACCAGGCGCCCCCTGACAGGGCAGAGATCTGGACTCTGTGCCACCAGGCGCCCCCTGACAGGGCAGAGATCTGGACTCTGTGCCACCAGGCGCCCCCTGACAGGGCAGAGACCTGGACTCTGTGCCACCAGGTGCCCCCTGACAGGGCAGAGACCTGGACTCTGTGCCACCAGGCGCCCCCTGACAGGGCAGAGATCTGGACTCTGTGCCACCAGGTGCCCCCTGACAGGGCAGAGATCTGGACTCTGTGCCACCAGGCGCCCCCTGACAGGGCAGAGATCTGGACTCTGTGCCACCAGGCGCCCCCTGACAGGGCAGAGATCTGGACTCTGTGCCACCAGGTGCCCCCTGACTGGGCAGCAGAGATCTGGACTCTGTGCCACCAGGCGCCCCCTGACAGGGCAGAGATCTGGACTCTGTGCCACCAGGCGCCCCCTGACAGGGCAGAGATCTGGACTCTGTGCCACCAGGCGCCCCCTGACAGGAGGGCAGATATCTGGACTCTGTGCCACCAGGTGCCCCCTGACAGGGCAGAGATCTGGACTCTGTGCCACCAGGCGCCCCCTGACAGGGCAGAGATCTGGACTCTGTGCCACCAGGCGCCCCCTGACAGGGCAGAGATCTGGACTCTGTGCCACCAGGCGCCCCCTGTCAGGGCAGAGATCTGGACTCTGTGCCACCAGGCGCCCCCTGACAGGGCAGCAGAGATCTGGACTCTGTGCCACCAGGTGCCCCCTGACAGGGCAGAGATCTGGACTCTGTGCCACCAGGCGCCCCCTGACAGGGCAGAGATCTGGACTCTGTGCCACCAGGCGCCCCCTGTCAGGGCAGAGATCTGGACTCTGTGCCACCAGGTGCCCCCTGACAGGGCAGAGATCTGGACTCTGTGCCACCAGGTGCCCCCTGACAGGGCAGAGATCTGGACTCTGTGCCACCAGGCGCCCCCTGACAGGGCAGATACCTGGACTCTGTGCCACCAGGTGCCCCCTGACAGGGCAGAGATCTGGACTCTGTGCCACCAGGCGCCCCCTGACAGGGCAGAGACCTGGACTCTGTGCCACCAGGTGCCCCCTGACAGGGCAGAGATCTGGACTCTGTGCCACCAGGCGCCCCCTGACAGGGCAGAGATCTGGACTCTGTGCCACCAGGTGCCCCCTGACAGGGCAGCAGAGATCTGGACTCTGTGCCACCAGGCGCCCCCTGACAGGGCAGAGATCTGGACTCTGTGCCACCAGGCGCCCCCTGACAGGGCAGAGATCTGGACTCTGTGCCACCAGGTGCCCCCTGACAGGGCAGAGATCTGGACTCTGTGCCACCAGGCGCCCCCTGACAGGGCAGAGATCTGGACTCTGTGCCACCAGGCGCCCCGTGATAGGGCAGAGATCTGGACTCTGTGCCACCAGGTGCCCCCTGACAGGGCAGAGATCTGGACTCTGTGCCACCAGGCGCCCCCTGACAGGGCAGCAGAGATCTGGACTCTTTGCCACCAGGCGCCCCCTGACAGGGCAGAGATCTGGACTCTGTGCCACCAGGCGCCCCCTGACAGGGCAGAGATCTGGACTCTGTGCCACCAGGCGCCCCCTGACAGGGCAGCAGAGACCTGGACTCTGTGCCACCAGGCGCCCCCTGACAGGGCAGAGATCTGGACTCTGTGCCACCAGGTGCCCCCTGACAGGGCAGAGATCTGGACTCTGTGCCACCAGGCGCCCCCTGACAGGGCAGAGACCTGGACTCTGTGCCACCAGGCGCCCCCTGACAGGGCAGAGATCTGGACTCTGTGCCACCAGGCGCCCCCTGACAGGGCAGAGACCTGGACTCTGTGCCACCAGGCGCCCCCTGACAGGGCAGAGATCTGGACTCTGTGCCACCAGGTGCCCCCTGACAGGGCAGAGACCTGGACTCTGTGCCACCAGGTGCCCCCTGACAGGGCAGAGACCTGGACTCTGTGCCACCAGGCGCCCCCTGACAGGGCAGCAGAGATCTGGACTCTGTGCCACCAGGTGCCCCCTGACAGGGCAGAGATCTGGACTCTGTGCCACCAGGCGCCCCCTGACAGGGCAGAGATCTGGACTCTGTGCCACCAGGCGCCCCCTGACAGGGCAGAGATCTGGACTCTGTGCCACCAGGTGCCCCCTGACAGGGCAGAGATCTGGACTCTGTGCCACCAGGTGCCCCCTGACAGGGCAGCAGAGATCTGGACTCTGTGCCACCAGGTGCCCCCTGACAGGGCAGAGACCTGGACTCTGTGCCACCAGGTGCCCCCTGACAGGGCAGCAGAGATCTGGACTCTGTGCCACCAGGCGCCCCCTGACAGGGCAGAGATCTGGACTCTGTGCCACCAGGCGCCCCCTGACAGGGCAGAGATCTGGACTCTGTGCCACCAGGCGCCCCCTGACAGGGCAGAGATCTGGACTCTGTGCCACCAGGCGCCCCCTGACAGGGCAGAGATCTGGACTCTGTGCCACCAGGCGCCCCCTGACAGGGCAGAGACCTGGACTCTGTGCCACCAGGCGCCCCCTGACAGGGCAGAGATCTGGACTCTGTGCCACCAGGTGCCCCCTGACAGGGCAGCAGAGACCTGGACTCTGTGCCACCAGGTGCCCCCTGACAGGGCAGAGATCTGGACTCTGTGCCACCAGGTGCCCCCTGACAGGGCAGAGATCTGGACTCTGTGCCACCAGGCGCCCCCTGACAGGGCAGAGATCTGGACTCTGTGCCACCAGGCGCCCCCTGACAGGGCAGCAGAGATCTGGACTCTGTGCCACCAGGCGCCCCCTGACAGGGCAGAGATCTGGACTCTGTGCCACCAGGCGCCCCCTGACAGGGCAGAGATCTGGACTCTGTGCCACCAGGCGCCCCCTGACAGGGCAGAGACCTGGACTCTGTGCCACCAGGTGCCCCCTGACAGGGCAGAGACCTGGACTCTGTGCCACCAGGCGCCCCCTGACAGGGCAGAGATCTGGACTCTGTGCCACCAGGTGCCCCCTGACAGGGCAGAGATCTGGACTCTGTGCCACCAGGCGCCCCCTGACAGGGCAGAGATCTGGACTCTGTGCCACCAGGCGCCCCCTGACAGGGCAGAGATCTGGACTCTGTGCCACCAGGTGCCCCCTGACTGGGCAGCAGAGATCTGGACTCTGTGCCACCAGGCGCCCCCTGACAGGGCAGAGATCTGGACTCTGTGCCACCAGGCGCCCCCTGACAGGGCAGAGATCTGGACTCTGTGCCACCAGGCGCCCCCTGACAGGAGGGCAGATATCTGGACTCTGTGCCACCAGGTGCCCCCTGACAGGGCAGAGATCTGGACTCTGTGCCACCAGGCGCCCCCTGACAGGGCAGAGATCTGGACTCTGTGCCACCAGGCGCCCCCTGACAGGGCAGAGATCTGGACTCTGTGCCACCAGGCGCCCCCTGTCAGGGCAGAGATCTGGACTCTGTGCCACCAGGCGCCCCCTGACAGGGCAGAGATCTGGACTCTGTGCCACCAGGCGCCCCCTGACAGGGCAGAGATCTGGACTCTGTGCCACCAGGCGCCCCCTGTCAGGGCAGAGATCTGGACTCTGTGCCACAAGGTGCCCCCTGACAGGGCAGCAGAGATCTGGACTCTGTGCCACCAGGTGCCCCCTGACAGGGCAGAGATCTGGACTCTGTGCCACCAGGCGCCCCCTGACAGGGCAGAGATCTGGACTCTGTGCCACCAGGCGCCCCCTGTCAGGGCAGAGATCTGGACTCTGTGCCACCAGGTGCCCCCTGACAGGGCAGCAGAGACCTGGACTCTGTGCCACCAGGCGCCCCCTGACAGGGCAGAGATCTGGACTCTGTGCCACCAGGCGCCCCCTGACAGGGCAGAGACCTGGACTCTGTGCCACCAGGCGCCCCCTGACAGGGCAGAGATCTGGACTCTGTGCCACCAGGTGCCCCCTGACAGGGCAGAGACCTGGACTCTGTGCCACCAGGTGCCCCCTGACAGGGCAGAGATCTGGACTCTGTGCCACCAGGTGCCCCCTGACAGGGCAGAGACCTGGACTCTGTGCCACCAGGCGCCCCCTGACAGGGCAGCAGAGATCTGGACTCTGTGCCACCAGGTGCCCCCTGACAGGGCAGAGATCTGGACTCTGTGCCACCAGGCGCCCCCTGACAGGGCAGAGATCTGGACTCTGTGCCACCAGGCGCCCCCTGACAGGGCAGAGATCTGGACTCTGTGCCACCAGGTGCCCCCTGACAGGGCAGAGATCTGGACTCTGTGCCACCAGGTGCCCCCTGACAGGGCAGCAGAGATCTGGACTCTGTGCCACCAGGTGCCCCCTGACAGGGCAGAGTCCTGGACTCTGTGCCACCAGGTGCCCCCTGACAGGGCAGCAGAGATCTGGACTCTGTGCCACCAGGCGCCCCCTGACAGGGCAGAGATCTGGACTCTGTGCCACCAGGCGCCCCCTGACAGGGCAGAGATCTGGACTCTGTGCCACCAGGCGCCCCCTGACAGGGCAGAGATCTGGACTCTGTGCCACCAGGCGCCCCCTGACAGGGCAGAGACCTGGACTCTGTGCCACCAGGCGCCCCCTGACAGGGCAGAGATCTGGACTCTGTGCCACCAGGTGCCCCCTGACAGGGCAGCAGAGACCTGGACTCTGTGCCACCAGGTGCCCCCTGACAGGGCAGAGATCTGGACTCTGTGCCACCAGGTGCCCCCTGACAGGGCAGAGATCTGGACTCTGTGCCACCAGGCGCCCCCTGACAGGGCAGAGATCTGGACTCTGTGCCACCAGGCGCCCCCTGACAGGGCAGCAGAGATCTGGACTCTGTGCCACCAGGCGCCCCCTGACAGGGCAGAGATCTGGACTCTGTGCCACCAGGCGCCCCCTGACAGGGCAGAGACCTGGACTCTGTGCCACCAGGTGCCCCCTGACAGGGCAGAGACCTGGACTCTGTGCCACCAGGCGCCCCCTGACAGGGCAGAGATCTGGACTCTGTGCCACCAGGTGCCCCCTGACAGGGCAGAGATCTGGACTCTGTGCCACCAGGCGCCCCCTGACAGGGCAGAGATCTGGACTCTGTGCCACCAGGCGCCCCCTGACAGGGCAGAGATCTGGACTCTGTGCCACCAGGTGCCCCCTGACTGGGCAGCAGAGATCTGGACTCTGTGCCACCAGGCGCCCCCTGACAGGGCAGAGATCTGGACTCTGTGCCACCAGGCGCCCCCTGACAGGGCAGAGATCTGGACTCTGTGCCACCAGGCGCCCCCTGACAGGAGGGCAGATATCTGGACTCTGTGCCACCAGGTGCCCCCTGACAGGGCAGAGATCTGGACTCTGTGCCACCAGGCGCCCCCTGACAGGGCAGAGATCTGGACTCTGTGCCACCAGGCGCCCCCTGACAGGGCAGAGATCTGGACTCTGTGCCACCAGGCGCCCCCTGTCAGGGCAGAGATCTGGACTCTGTGCCACCAGGCGCCCCCTGACAGGGCAGAGATCTGGACTCTGTGCCACCAGGCGCCCCCTGACAGGGCAGAGATCTGGACTCTGTGCCACCAGGCGCCCCCTGTCAGGGCAGAGATCTGGACTCTGTGCCACAAGGTGCCCCCTGACAGGGCAGCAGAGATCTGGACTCTGTGCCACCAGGTGCCCCCTGACAGGGCAGAGATCTGGACTCTGTGCCACCAGGCGCCCCCTGACAGGGCAGAGATCTGGACTCTGTGCCACCAGGCGCCCCCTGTCAGGGCAGAGATCTGGACTCTGTGCCACCAGGTGCCCCCTGACAGGGCAGCAGAGACCTGGACTCTGTGCCACCAGGCGCCCCCTGACAGGGCAGAGATCTGGACTCTGTGCCACCAGGCGCCCCCTGACAGGGCAGAGACCTGGACTCTGTGCCACCAGGCGCCCCCTGACAGGGCAGAGATCTGGACTCTGTGCCACCAGGTGCCCCCTGACAGGGCAGAGACCTGGACTCTGTGCCACCAGGTGCCCCCTGACAGGGCAGAGATCTGGACTCTGTGCCACCAGGTGCCCCCTGACAGGGCAGAGACCTGGACTCTGTGCCACCAGGCACCCCCTGACAGGGCAGCAGAGATCTGGACTCTGTGCCACCAGGCGCCCCCTGTCAGGGCAGAGATCTGGACTCTGTGCCACCAGGTGCCCCCTGACAGGGCAGCAGAGACCTGGACTCTGTGCCACCAGGCGCCCCCTGACAGGGCAGAGACCTGGACTCTGTGCCACCAGGCGCCCCCTGTCAGGGCAGAGATCTGGACTCTGTGCCACCAGGCGCCCCCTGACAGGGCAGAGACCTGGACTCTGTGCCACCAGGCGCCCCCTGACAGGGCAGAGATCTGGACTCTGTGCCACCAGGTGCCCCCTGACAGGGCAGAGACCTGGACTCTGTGCCACCAGGTGCCCCCTGACAGGGCAGCAGAGATCTGGACTCTGTGCCACCAGGTGCCCCCTGACAGGGCAGAGACCTGGACTCTGTGCCACCAGGTGCCCCCTGACAGGGCAGAGATCTGGACTCTGTGCCACCAGGCGCCCCCTGACAGGGCAGAGATCTGGACTCTGTGCCACCAGGTGCCCCCTGACAGGGCAGAGATCTGGACTCTGTGCCACCAGGCGCCCCCTGACAGGGCAGAGATCTGGACTCTGTGCCACCAGGCGCCCCCTGACAGGAGGGCAGAGACCTGGACTCTGTGCCACCAGGTGCCCCCTGACAGGGCAGAGATCTGGACTCTGTGCCACCAGGTGCCCCCTGACAGGGCAGAGATCTGGACTCTGTGCCACCAGGCGCCCCCTGACAGGGCAGAGATCTGGACTCTGTGCCACCAGGCGCCCCCTGACAGGGCAGAGATCTGGACTCTGTGCCACCAGGCGCCCCCTGACAGGGCAGAGATCTGGACTCTGTGCCACCAGGTGCCCCCTGACAGGGCAGAGATCTGGACTCTGTGCCACCAGGTGCCCCCTGACAGGGCAGAGATCTGGACTCTGTGCCACCAGGCGCCCCCTGACAGGGCAGATACCTGGACTCTGTGCCACCAGGTGCCCCCTGACAGGGCAGAGATCTGGACTCTGTGCCACCAGGCGCCCCCTGACAGGGCAGAGACCTGGACTCTGTGCCACCAGGTGCCCCCTGACAGGGCAGAGATCTGGACTCTGTGCCACCAGGCTCCCCCTGACAGGGCAGAGATCTGGACTCTGTGCCACCAGGTGCCCCCTGACAGGGCAGCAGAGATCTGGACTCTGTGCCACCAGGCGCCCCCTGACAGGGCAGAGATCTGGACTCTGTGCCACCAGGCGCCCCCTGACAGGGCAGAGATCTGGACTCTGTGCCACCAGGTGCCCCCTGACAGGGCAGAGATCTGGACTCTGTGCCACCAGGCGCCCCCTGACAGGGCAGAGATCTGGACTCTGTGCCACCAGGCGCCCCGTGACAGGGCAGAGATCTGGACTCTGTGCCACCAGGTGCCCCCTGACAGGGCAGAGATCTGGACTCTGTGCCACCAGGCGCCCCCTGACAGGGCAGAGATCTGGACTCTGTGCCACCAGGTGCCCCCTGACAGGGCAGAGATCTGGACTCTGTGCCACCAGGTGCCCCCTGACAGGGCAGAGATCTGGACTCTGTGCCACCAGGCGCCCCCTGACAGGGCAGAGACCTGGACTCTGTGCCACCAGGTGCCCCCTGACAGGGCAGAGATCTGGACTCTGTGCCACCAGGCGCCCCCTGACAGGGCAGAGATCTGGACTCTGTGCCACCAGGCGCCCCCTGACAGGGCAGAGATCTGGACTCTGTGCCACCAGGTGCCCCCTGTCAGGGCAGAGATCTGGACTCTGTGCCACCAGGCACCCCCTGACAGGGCAGAGATCTGGACTCTGTGCCACCAGGCGCCCCCTGACAGGGCAGAGATCTGGACTCTGTGCCACCAGGCGCCCCCTGACAGGGCAGAGATCTGGACTCTGTGCCACCAGGCACCCCCTGACAGGGCAGAGATCTGGACTCTGTGCCACCAGGCGCCCCCTGACAGGGCAGAGATCTGGACTCTGTGCCACCAGGCGCCCCCTGACAGGGCAGAGATCTGGACTCTGTGCCACCAGGCGCCCCCTGACAGGGCAGAGATCTGGACTCTGTGCCACCAGGTGCCCCCTGACTGGGCAGCAGAGACCTGGACTCTGTGCCACCAGGCGCCCCCTGACAGGGCAGAGATCTGGACTCTGTGCCACCAGGTGCCCCCTGACAGGGCAGAGATCTGGACTCTGTGCCACCAGGTGCCCCCTGACAGGGCAGAGATCTGGACTCTGTGCCACCAGGTGCCCCCTGACAGGGCAGAGATCTGGACTCTGTGCCACCAGGTGCCCCCTGACAGGGCAGCAGAGATCTGGACTCTGTGCCACCAGGCGCCCCCTGACAGGGCAGAGACCTGGACTCTGTGCCACCAGGTGCCCCCTGACAGGGCAGCAGAGACCTGGACTCTGTGCCACCAGGTGCCCCCTGACAGGGCAGAGATCTGGACTCTGTGCCACCAGGCGCCCCCTGACAGGGCAGAGATCTGGACTCTGTGCCACCAGGCGCCCCCTGACAGGGCAGAGACCTGGACTCTGTGCCACCAGGCGCCCCCTGACAGGGCAGAGATCTGGACTCTGTGCCACCAGGCGCCCCCTGACAGGGCAGAGATCTGGACTCTGTGCCACCAGGCGCCCCCTGACAGGGCAGAGACCTGGACTCTGTGCCACCAGGCGCCCCCTGACAGGGCAGAGATCTGGACTCTGTGCCACCAGGCGCCCCCTGACAGGGCAGAGATCTGGACTCTGTGCCACCAGGCGCCCCCTGACAGGGCAGAGAGACGTTCACATAAAGGGAGCGAAACGAACTGCGTTCTATTTTATGGCAACATTCACGTTTGTTCCACCCGTGAGATATGATCCTGAAAAAAAGAGAGAAAAAGCTTGATTTTGAATGACAGCGGCTGACTTGAGCTGGGAAGTGTAGTTTTTTATTTTATTGGAAAGCCCATCGAAAGCCCTGGGTCTCTTCTCTCAAAAGACTACACTCAGGTTAGGTTGGGCCAAGACCTCGCGTCAATAAGCGCCTTTTTCCAACTCGATGCCCTGAGATTTCTATGAACTCATATTTCACTAATAACACTTGAAATTAGGGATGTTCGATATTGGCTTTTTTACCGATATACCGATATTGTCCAACTCTTAATTTCCGATACCGATATCAACCGATACCGATATATGCAGGGTCCCCCCCGCCCCAAAAACGGAATAATTTCAGGTAATTAACATTACATATCTCTTGTTGTGGAATTAACACAACATTATGCATACTTTTGACAATAAATAAAATCAGAATTTGTTCGTACTTGCTTGCCTGGGTAAATAAAGGTTAAATAAATGTTAAAAAAATTATATTGAAAAAATATAAGATAATAAGATAATTTCCAATATCACATTTTAATGCCAATATCGGTAGGCCGATAATATCGGAGGTCCCTACTTGAAATCATTGGTAAACAAACGTAGTGCTGAAAATATACACTTTGACTGCTGTTTTGACAAGGTTAGGGTCTTTACTCTTGGTTACATTTGAAAAAAAAACATTAATTCATACATAAAAAATATTTGATAAAAAAAATTCAAAATTACATTAGTTCATACATTCTGTAGAGATGGATTTATGGCGTGATATCAATCTCGTACCGGTACCGGACCGCTCGGGCTTAAGAGCTTAAGTGGTTAAGACTCAGGGGAGGTGTTTTGGCCTACAGCTGGCGCTGCTCGTCGTATCTGCTTCCTGCGTTTGTTGCCACAGGGTTTGTTACCACAGGGTTTGTTGCCACAGGGTTTGTTGCCACAGGGTTTGTTGCCACAGGGTTTGTTGCCACAGGGTTTGTTGCCACTGGGTTTGTTGCCACAGGGTTTGTTGCCACAGGGTTTGTTGCCACTGGGTTTGTTGCCACAGGGTTTGTTGCCACAGGGTTTGTTGCCACAGGGTTTGTTGCCACAGGGTTTGTTCGGCTGTATCTTATCCACCTCTATGCAGACGACACGCTATTATATCTTCCTTTGAAACCTAATGATCAGACCTGCATGAATACTTTTATACATCAAATCATGTATGTAAATCATGTAAATTGTGGGGCGGCTATGGCTCAGGGGTAGAGCGGGTCGTCCAATGATCGAAGGGTTGGTGGTTCGAATCCCGCTCAAGCCCATGTCCATCCCATTGCCGTTGTGTCCTTGGGCAAGACACTTAACCTACTTGCCTCGTATGAATGTGTCTGCATGTGAATGAATGTTGGTGGTGGTCGGAGAGGCCGTAGGCGTTGATTATTCGCCACGCTTCCGTGAGTCTGCCTCAGGGCAGCTCTGGCTGCAATTGCAGCTTACCACCACCGGGATGACTGTGTGTGAACGAATAATGGACTCTGTGAAGCGCTCTGAGTCAGAGAAGAGCGCTATATAAATCCAATCCATTATTATTATTATTATTATTATTATTATGTACGTCACATCATTTTCTCAAGCTGAATGAAAATTGGACAGAATAATTTGTATTCTGTCACCTATCAATGTAATTCTACAGGATATTGACGAGCCAGCTACTCAGTCTCAGCTCTGTGCACGGTAACTGAGTATGGTGTTGGACTCAACCTTGGAGTTTGATTAAAATAAACCTGTTCACAGAAACACTTGCATCATCTTTTCCTTCCCTCTCTGACCTTG
>NW_028173220.1:58018-60518 GCF_963971535.1 Notolepis coatsorum | reverse complement strand
CGCTGTTGTCATTGTTATTATTATTATTGTACTGTTATGTTCTGTTTTATGTATGAAAAGAAAAGAAAAACATTTATAAAAAAAATATATATATATAATTGTATTACTGTGCATTACATTAAAACAACACTAGGTTCCCTAGTACAGTGGTTGTCAAAATTTGGGTCCAAACTGGTCCCTAGCAACAGAAACCGTCTACAACCGATGTCTAAGTTGTACCCGCTGTCTGCTTGTCTCTTCCCAGGTTCGCATGGGCTTGATGAGGCCTGACTACTTCAGGAGCAACGTCCAGAACAACCCTGTGGTGAGGGACAGCCACGACTGCAGGCCCCTCATCCTCAGCGTCCTGAACCCCCCTGGCTCCGACAGGCTCCCAAACCCCCTGACCCGCCCACGCCTGCCCCAGGAGGTCCTATTGGCCATCGGACGCTGGGGTGGCATGGAGGCTTACAATATCCGAGCCGGTGGATGGATGGACGTGAGCGTTGAGGGGGAGAGTCCCCGCGGAGGCCACGCCACCGCTTATCTCCACGGTCTGGTCTACTGCGTCGGCGGCTGGGACGACTATGTTGATCTCAGCAGTGTGTGCAGGTTCAACCCCGTCACTCGCAGCTGGCTGCAGGCGGCTCCCATGCACTCACGCCGCAGTTACCTCAGCGTGGTCGCGTTGGACGGCTGTATCTACGCCATGGGAGGGAGAGACGGACACGTGGAGCTGAACACCGCCGAGTGCTACGAGCCTGAAACCGACCAGTGGACAGTGATCTCACCCATGCTGGAGCGCAGGAGCGACGCCGGGGCAGCAGCCCTCCAGGGCAAGGTGGGTGGAACTGAGGGACACAGGGTGCTAGATGAACACAAGGAACGTTAGATCAGAAATCATAAATGTCTTTATTGCCAAGTAAGCTTGCACATACAAAAGATGTGTCTGGGTCCTTTGGTGCATCAACATTAACAGACAATTAAAGTAGAATGAAATCAAATTGAATATATAAACTAAATTAGAATATTCTTTCTTATTACAGGTTTACATCTGTGGTGGCTTCAACAGGACGGAGTGTCTGCTCACAGCTGAGTGCTACAGCCCAGACACCGACCAGTGGACTCTGATCGCCCCCATGAGCAGCAGGCGTTGGGGAGTGGGAGTGGCTGTGTACAGAGAACAATTCTATGCGGTAGGTGCACACGGAGACAAATGCTTTATACTAGATATTTCTATAGATATGTCAATCAATCAATCAAATCCTTTATTTAACCAGATAAGCATCATTGAGATTAAAATCTCTTTTTCAAGAGCGATCTGGCAAGGCAGCAGAACGTTTCAACATAAAAAAGAACATCACAATAAAATACAGATAAAACATTTACATCAAGCTCCAATTTCAGGCAAGTTATCAAAACAGGCAAATGATCAAACACAGTTGCACTGACCAAGGGAACTGAGTTCGTAGGATTTTAAAATGGCTTTGAATTCTCCGAGGGTGACCAGTCCTGGTAATTTTAGGTCCTCCTGTATCTTGTTCTAAGATGAAGGAGCAGCATATTTAAAAGCCCTTTTTCCCAATTCAGTTCTCATATGGGGAACTTCCAGTGTTAGAACAGCTTGAGAACGAAGGGCATACTTATATTGCTTTGTGCACAGAAGCACACTTAGGTACGAGGGAACCAGTTTAAGCAGAGCTTTGTGCACCAGAGAGAGCCATCGAGAAAATCGCCGTATTTGTAGAGATGGATAACTTGCAATGGTATATAGGGTGCAATGGTGCACTCGATTTCCACATCCCGTGACAAAGCGTAAGGCAGAATGGTACACAGTATCAAGCTTTCTAAGGTACTGATCAGGTGCATACATATAGAGTAAGTCACCATAATCGAGTAGTGGTAAGAATGTGGTCGAGATCAGGTGACTTCTCACTTTAAGTGAAAAACAGGACCTGTTTCTGAAAACAACCAATTCCAACCAATTCCAATTTCCAATTTCTTTAATGACCACCCAGCCAGGCTGGTGGAATTTGGTTTCAGTGCATTGCAGTTCCAACATAAAACATAGAACATATAACATCACTTACAACGTACATACTACATGCAGTTAAAATAAAACACAATTACATAGATTACAGTTCAGAGTTGTCCATGTCAGCAGAGGTAAGGGGGGTTGCGGGGGGTACTACAGGGAGGGGGGGGGGTACTACAGGTGTCCGTATGGCAGTGGGGAAGAAGCTGTTTTTGAACCGGGATGTTTTGGTGGTCAGGGATCTGTAGCGCCTCCCGGAGGGCAGCAGCTGGAAGATGTGGTGTGCTGGGTGAGTGGGGTCAGAGATGATTTTCCTGGCTCTCCTGATTGTGATTTGGCGGTGGAGTGATTCGAGAGAAGGGAGGGGGGTGCGGATTATTTTTGAGGATTTATTGATGATTCTTTGTAGTTAGTTTTTCGAGTGAGTGTCCAGATTGCTGTACAAAACAGTTATGGAGAAGGTGAGGATGCTTTGTATGATGGCCT
>NW_028173220.1:48018-55518 GCF_963971535.1 Notolepis coatsorum | reverse complement strand
TGTGGTCAAGTATATACATACACTAATTCTAATAAAATGATGACAATGATGATTATAACACACAAATTAAAATTACAATTAAAATGATTTATTCATATTACAAACAGACAAGGGATAGGCCTATAGATACTTCTGAATCATGAACTACAAGTCACAAAGACATGATGACATAGCTAATATACTTACAAATGTACTCTTAAAACGGCTAACAACAACATTAATGTTTATGTAGGCGGCCATGTTAAAACTCCTTCAAAACCGCTCTCAAAGAGCACCTACGGGTGGCTGCAAATAGAAACTGGCCCCGGTAAATGTCCAAATCCCTCTCCACCCACCCACCCACCCAACCCTCCTCCAATGTACAGTTTATTCCCCTTCGAATGTATATATTTTTTTTATGATCTCTTTTTCTTAGTACTGTATATTTGTATGTCGTGTGTGTCATAAATGTCCTGATGAATTGAAAATGGGGGACTGTGAAGTGCCACAGAACAACAGTGACCCTTTTGGAAATTGACATCCTGTTCGTTCCTTTATAACCAGTATATTCTTTATAGACTTTAAAACTAAACTCTGGTTGGAAGATAGTGAAATGATTGTTCTGCTTAAAAAAGAATTGCCTGGTCTGCATAAGAGGTGTCTGTGAGAGCAGGCCTGCAGTAGGGAGTTAACCCTAAAGAATGTGACCCTGAGATGCAGCAGGAGAGGAGAGTAAACTGAAATGTTAACCCTTACAGGGAGGAAGCAGAACAGACATGCATTTATGTTCTGAGGTGATGGGGCCCCAGGGGAGGTAAAGGCTGAGGTTGTGAAATTTTAGAGTAAAGGAAACACCCGTCATGTATACAGAGTCTTGAAACGATAGAGAGAATCTTAAAAACTATATAACAATTAAATGTTAAATGTTTACAGTAAAGTTTTCATAATGTCATGCTTATAATTAACTGTCAGTAGAGAATAATACTAAATGATGTGTAAACTGTTTTTCTGGAGGAGGGCATCTCTGAAGATTCTCTGCTATAACCTCTAAGGAGTCTTGATAAGAAATCTTATGGATGGCCTCGCCCGGTACTGCCTGGTACCACATGGTTACCACAGGCAAACCCTTTGTTTGTTCTGAAAAATGGAGGGACTTTCTCATACTTAAAAACACTAGGTAACTAAAGGTAACGCGAGTGAAAGGAGGAGGAGAGTCCATCCTGACTACGTATTGTATTTTGGTTTGCTAAGCGAAATGACATCCCTCTGACATCACTGTTTTTAGACCAATCGGAATATGATACAGGATCAATATAAAAATGACTGTTGCCCATTCAAGAGGCAGACTTTTTTGAGAGATTTGAAGATGTTGCTTGCAGACACCAGGCACAAGCCGTGTTAGGCCTTTGAGATCTTAAGAGAAGAGATGTTTTTGTTATATACTTCTTTTAACTGAGTTGGAAATTTCCAATGAAGTCTCTTTTGTAACTTGCTTTTTCTAAATAAAACAGCTTTTTATAATATATCTTTTTGTATCCATTCTTCTAACCAGACGGACGGGTAAGCATTGAAATGTTGTTTGCGTTGTAACTTTACCCTTTGCGTTCTGATTTATGATGAAAAGACTTTAGAAGTGTGGCTTTATCCATACGGAGGCCTAAGGAGAAAAATGTATATGTATATGGACTAAAGGTGGGTTCTGTATAAATGTGATTATCAAGTAAAGCCATACAGTGGTAATACGTGTAACCGAATAAGTGAAATGGATATCCTATGAATAGGAAAAGTCCTTCTCAGTGCAAAATAAAATAAAAATACTCCGCAACTCCAATCAATCAACCGCATGACTGGAGGGGACGGAGGGGTGCGTGTGTGGGCTTGGGTCGGCTGGGTTTAACCCCTGCAGTTTGTAGACGCATTGAGTCCTGGACATCACAGACGTCGCAGGACGCTGCTTGAAGTTGAGATGCGGACCAATGAGTTATGGGGTTATCAATCTGACCGAGGCTTATGCCAGCACTTATCATGGCGTCCCTACGTTGGGCATTTATACTAACTGAATAGGTGCTAACGGCCGAATTTTTTTTACAGATTATACAAAAAATTAAAGTAGAAAGCTCTACTGGCGACTCGAGTGGAAAGCTCTACTCGGGGATATCACAAATGAATAGAAAGCTCTATCTTTGTGATTAAAGCAACGTTTACTCACAACTAAAGGGTAACGTAATGTTTATAGAGCTCTGGGGGGAGTTACAAGTGCAACATAATTTCGTGCTTTGCCCACAGGAAGCTAGCTGAATGCTAACTGAATGGCTACCTAGCCCTAGGCTACGTGACACGCTGCCAAAACGGCCGTTCACAGGAATGCAGGCTAACTAGCCACAAGCTAACTGAATGCTAACTGGATGGCTACCTAGCCCGAGGCTACGTGACACGCTGCCAAAGCGGCCGTTCACAGGAATGCAGGCTAACTAGCCACAAGCTAACTGAATGCTAACTGGATGGCTACCTAGCCCGAGGCTACGTGACACGCTGCCAAAACGGCCGTTCACAGGAATGCAGGCTGACAAGCCAGGAACGAGCTAAATGCTAACTGGATGGCTACCTAGCCCGAGGCTACGTGACACGCTGCCAAAACGGCCGTTCACAGGAATGCAGGCTGACAAGCCAGGAACGAGCTAAATGCTAACTGGATGGCTACCTAGCCCGAGGCTACGTGACACGCTGCCAAAACGGCCATTCACAGGAATGCAGGCTAACTAGCCACAAGCTAACTGAATGCTAACTGGATGGCTACCTAGCCCAAGGCTACGTGACACGCTGCCAAAACGGCCGTTCACAGGAATGCAGGCTAACTAGCCACAAGCTAACTGAATGCTAACTGGATGGCTACCTAGCCCAAGGCTACGTGACACGCTGCCAAAACGGCCGTTCACAGGAATGCAAGCTAACTAGCTCACCATCGGCTAACAAGCCAGTGCTAACACCCATGAGCTGGCCCTAGCCAGACGAGAGCTAACTAGCTCACCACAGGCTAACAAAGCCAGGAGCTAACAGCAGGCTAAGTAGCCGGAGCTAGCCCAGGAGATGCTAGCTCAGGAGGAGCTGGCACAACCAACGCTAGCTCAGGAGGACCTAGCCCAGGAGATGCTAGCTCAGGAGGAGCTGGCACAACCAACGCTAGCTCAGGAGGACCTAGCCCAGGAGATGCTAGCTCAGGAGGAGCTGGCACAACCAACGCTAGCTCAGGAGGAGCTAGCACAAGAGAAGCTAGCTCAGGAGAAGCTCGCACAGGAGATGCTAGCTCAGGAGGAGCTGGCGCACCCAATGCTAGCTCAGGAGAAGCTAGCACAAGAGAAGCTAGCCCAGGAGATGCTAGCACAACAGATGCTGGCGCAGCAGACGCTAACTCAGGAGAGGCTGGCGCGGCAGATGCTAGCTCAGGAAAAGTTGGCACGGGTAGCTCAGAAGAAACTGGCGCAGCAGATGCTCGCTCAGGAGATGCAAGCACAAGAGACGCTAGCTCGCAAGTTGAGACATCTCAAAGGACTAGAGATCCCCGAAAGGGCCTCAATGGCGCAACGGATGGAAAGAGAAGTAAGGACCCCCGGTCAAGATCCAGGGGAAAACATGGGGGAGAAACTAACCCCAGAGCAGCAAGCAGAGATAAGGGCAACAAAGGGAGAAATTACCTTCTGGGGCCCTGACACATGACACTCAAGCAAGTGCAACCTGCACTTGACGGGATAAACATGGGGGAGAAACTAACCCCAGAGCAGCAAGCAGAGATGAGGGCAACAAAGGGAGAAATTACCTTCTGGGGCCCTGACACATGACACTCAAGCAAGTGCAACCTGCACTTGACGGGAAAAACATGGGGGAGAAACTAACCCCAGAGCAGCAAGCAAAGATAAGGGCAACAAACGGAGAAATTACCTTCTGGGGCCCTGACACATGACACTCAAGCAAGTGCAAACTGCACTTGACATACCGCTCATCTGTCAAGAGGAATAATATATAGTGTTATTGTCATTTAGGAAGAAACATGACATAGAATACTACATGCATTTTGTATATATTTTAAGTATAATATGTAAAGATGTCCGTCCTTGCTCTAAACCCAGAGTAAAGTAAAGTGAATTTGTAATCTATTTCATTCAGAAGGGATTTCCTGACAGCAACCATTTGGTAGGTTAGCACCCTACCAACCATATCAGCTGCATGAGATGTACACTCACCAGCGCCTATGGGTAACAAATTGAGACTCTGCAAACTCTCATCAAGCTTAGCACCTTGACGCGGGGGGACAGAGCGAGCATCAGGGTCTCTGTATCCGACGGGCCTATCAGATTTGTGGGGACTTGGAAGCCTCAGCATACAGGACGCTGTGGTGCTTAGGCGGCCAAGTCACTGGTTTATAGGTCTGTCAAAACGGATTGGAGGTTCCGGGGCTTAGAACATGAGTTCAAGTGAGTTGGGCTGTATACTAATTAAATAGGTATCAACAGCCGAAAGAATATTAACTGAAATAACTGCTGTCAGGTGCCTCTGGAGTAGAATTAGTTACAGATTTGAGTCAACCTTACTCAAGATTGATCCTATCGGCAGAACCTCTCCAACCAAGACTCTTCCTAATGTTCGAGATCTGGAACAATGGTGACGTAGATGGTCTGCAGAGCGCAGCAGACAGCCTAAAAGTGAATTGGTAAAAAAATCTATCAGGAACAAGAGAGGGTTGATAAGTAACAGCTTGAAGTAGCGTTTACTCACGACTAAAGGGTAACGTAATGTTTACTTACAGTCGAAACCTAAGTAGAAAGCTCTACAGTAAGCTCTACACGCGACTAGAAACCTAAAATAAAAGGCTTAAAGTCATACTCGAGTAGAAATCTCTACTCGGGAAATATCACATTTCAATAGAAAACTCTATTTTTGTGATTACAGTAGCGTTTACTCACGACCAAAGGGTAACGTAATGTACAGGTAACAGGTCACCTGAACTAGAAGTAACCTAATGTTTACTTAAAGTCAGAATAAGTCCTGCATAGGTCCTGCTACTGTGACGGAAGTGGAACCAGCGTAATCATACAGGCTGGTGTTATCAGCAGGAGCTGAGTCTACAAGAGGCTACATAGCCTGGATCTACAAGAGGCTACCTAGCCTGAGTCTACAGCGGGCTAACTAGCCGGAGCTAATACCAGACATAACAGTAACTAACTACCCAGTCTGGACCGAGACAAGCACAACACAGGGTTGACCCCCTGTGCAAGAAGGAAGTGGACGGAAACAACAGACCGAAAGGTCTGTGAACAATGTGCGCTGGTAAGGGGGACAAAACCTGAACCAGTGCCATCGAGACGAATAGCAGTATCTGAGAGCAGGATCCTGGAATGAACCGACCTCCCTCCTTAGGATACACCAAGGAGACCGACAGTACAGTTCGGACCGGAAGGATCAGAACCTGCCCTATTTCGGGCCAGGAGCATTCTTAGACGGGGGGGCTGTCCCCCGGAGTCAGCGGACGACGCAGCGAATGGCAAGAAGGAATATACTGACTCAGGTCAGAACTCGGAAATGGAGGAAGACCGGGATAGGTCAAGCTCCAGAGCATCCTCAAGGTCCTCATCTAGACCTCCCAGACCTCCCAGACCTCCTAGACCTCCCAGACCTCCCAGACCTCCTAGACCTCCTAGACCGGACAGAGAGACATCGGCCTGGACCCAGGTTACAGGGCGACAAGAGCCCTGAATGGACCTGAAAGAGAGAAAAGAAATGAGTCCTCTGTGGACTGTATCTGTGATGTCCTGCGAGGCCTAAGGACAGGGTCACACGACCAGGCCAACCACACTTCAATAGAGGACTGCTGCTACAATTCTCGAGGACCCGTGGGGTCGCCCGAGAAGTAACAATTCAACCTACCTCAAACTATGGGAGAGATCCAAGAGGTCAGAGGGGGTGACCCCAAGATGACCAAGATGACCAAGATGACCAAGATGACCAAGATGACCAAGATGACCAAGATGACCAAGACGACAACAACCTGGGTGCATCGGCCGGGAACAACAGATGCAAGTCTTCCCGCCGGATACCAAGCCACGACGTGGCCCCTATCCTGTCGGGCCGTCCAGCCAGGGAACAACAGATGCAAGTCTTCCCGCCGGCTACCAGGGTACCGAGGTACCAAGATGGCAGAGGGGGTGTGGAGAGTCACGGCCACATGACCCCGCAATCGCCATCTCGTCCCTCCAGTACATACGCTATTAAGACAATGGAAAATGACCTACCAGGATGACAGAGAGGGTGTGAAGTGCCACAGAACAACAGTGACCCTTTTGGAAATTGACATCCTGTTCGTTCCTTTATAACCAGTATATTCTTTATAGACTTTAAAACTAAACTCTGGTTGGAAGATAGTGAAATGATTGTTCTGCTTAAAAAAGAATTGCCTGGTCTGCATAAGAGGTGTCTGTGAGAGCAGGCCTGCAGTAGGGAGTTAACCCTAAAGAATGTGACCCTGAGATGCAGCAGGAGAGGAGAGTAAACTGAAATGTTAACCCTTACAGTGAGGAAGCAGAACAGACATGCATTTATGTTCTGAGGTGATGGGGCCTCAGGGGAGGTAAAGGCTGAGGTTGTGAAATTTTAGAGTAAAGGAAACACCCGTCATGTATACAGAGTCTTGAAACGATAGAGAGAATCTTAAAAACTATATAACAATTAAATGTTAAATGTTTACAGTAAAGTTTTCATAATGTCATGCTTATAATTAACTGTCAGTAGAGAATAATACTAAATGATGTGTAAACTGTTTTTCTGGAGGAGGGCATCTCTGAAGATTCTCTGCTATAACCTCTAAGGAGTCTTGATAAGAAATCTTATGGATGGCCTCGCCCGGTACTGCCTGGTACCACATGGTTAACAGGCAAACCCTTTGTTTGTTCTGAAAAATGGAGGGACTTTCTCTTACTTAAAAACACTAGGTAACTAAAGGTAACGCGAGTGAAAGGAGGAGGAGAGTCCATCCTGACTACGTATTGTATTTTGGTTTGCTAAGCGAAATGACATCCCTGTGACATCACTGTTTTTAGACCAATCGGAATATGATACAGGATCAATATAAAAATGACTGTTGCCCATTCAAGAGGCATACTTTTTTGAGAGATTTGAAGATGTTGCTTGCAGACACCAGGCACAAGCCGTGTTAGGCCTTTGAGATCTTAAGAGAAGAGATGTTTTTGTTTTATACTTCTTTTAACTGAGTTGGACATTTCCAATGAAGTCTCTTTTGTAACTTGCTTTTTCTAAATAAAACAGCTTTTTATAATATATCTTTTTGTATCCATTCTTCTGACCAGACGGACGGGTAAGCATTGAAATGTTGTTTGCATTGTAACTTTACCCTTTGCGTTCTGATTTATGATGAAAAGACTTTAGAAGTGTGGCTTTATCCATACGGAGGCCTAAGGAGAAACATTTATATTTATATGGACTAAAGGTGGGTTCTGTATAAATGTGATTATC
>NW_028173220.1:35518-40518 GCF_963971535.1 Notolepis coatsorum | reverse complement strand
TGTAATTAATAATATAACAGAATACAAAAACAGAATGTAATTACTAATATAACAGAATACCAATACAGAATGTAATTACTAATATAACAGAATACCAATACAGAATGTAATTGATAATATAACAGAATACCAATACAGAATGTAATTAACAATATAACAGAATACAAAAACAGAATGTAATTACTAATATAACAGAATACAAAAACAGAATGTAATTAATAAAATAACAGAATACAAAAACAGAATGTAATTACTAATATAACAGAATACAAAAACAGAATGTAATGTTCTATGAGTCGGTGGTGGCGGGCGCCTTCTTGTACGCTGTGACCTGCTGGGGCAGCGGACTGAGAGCAGTGGACACAACCAGGCTGGATAAGCTGGTCAGGAAGGCCAGCAGCGTGGTCGGGGTGGAGCTGGACTCTCTAGCGAGGGTGGCGGAGAGGAGGAGCCTTGCTAATCTCCAGGCCATCAGGGAAAACCCTTCTATACTATACACTACACACTATACTATACACTACACACTATAGTATACACTACACACTATACTATACACTACACACTATACTACACACTATACACAGACTTGGCTGACAGGAGGAGCATGGTATAGGCTCACACTACCTAAATGCAGCACTGAACGGCACAGGAAGTCCTTCATTCCAACAGCCATCAGACTATACACTGCATCACTGAGCCTCACTGCATCACTGAGCACAGAGTGATAGTTACCATCGTCCTGGACTTAGTTTTAAACAGCACTGTGCAATATTACACCTACTGTAGACCTCAGTATATTTTTTACTATATTTATTTACTGTATATTTTATTCCATTTTTATTCTATTTTACTCTACTCTTATCTCAGGCAACTTGATTTGATTTGTTTTATTATTCTTATTCGTGACCTGTTCTGTCTAAATGTTTAAATGTTTAAATGTTGAGCGATTTGCAGTGTCAAATTTCCCACAGGATAATACAAGTATTTCTATTCTATTCTATTCGATAGATAGTTATTAATATTTATTATTGTTATATTGTAGAAATGTGTGCATTGAAATGTCTGTAAAGTCTCGACGACGTTGAGAATGAGGGTGACCTCATACCTGACACACAGCTGGTGATCACTAGTGATACAAGGTTTCCACTGGACAAAGACAATATAAAACATAATTAATGTGAAGGAACACATTAATATACCAAGATGAAATAAAGACGATGAATTCCCTGCAATCTGCCATGGATCCTTGGGTATAAACACAGTGATGTACGTGTGGAGAGGAGAGGAGAGGAGAGGAGAGGAGAGGAGAGGAGAGGAGAGGAGAGGAGAGGAGAGGAGAGGAGAGGAGAGGAGAGGAGAGGAGAGGAGAGGAGGGAAAGGAGAGGAGAGGAGGAGGAGAGGAGAGGAGAGGAGAGGAGAGGAGACTACTACATTCTGTTGTGGAAGGACAGCTCATTCACTGAGAGACTTACACTGCATCAGGGTAAGACATTTTAAGTCATTTAGTAATATCTTTAAACTGAGACTTGATTGCTGACTTGACCAGCTGACTTGATTAAGACATTTTAAGTAATTTAGTAATATCTTTAAACTGAGACTTGATTGCTGACTTGACCAGCTGACTTGATTAAGGGGCGTGTTTAAAGCGGCCATTTTGTTTCCTTAAGTGACCCATTAAAAGCTGCTTCCTGCTTAAAGACAGCACTTGTGTACTGAGTGTGATCTCAGAGCCCTGTCACTGCTTAAAAGCAGAACCTCAGCCTCTCCTGGAATCACTCTGTACTACATTCTGTTGTGGAAGGACAGCTCATTCACTGAGAGACTTACACTGCATCAGGGTAAGACATTTTAAGTCATTTAGTAAATCTTTAAACTGAGACTTGATTGCTGACTTGACCAGCTGACTTGATTAAGGGGCGTGTTTAAAGCGGCCATTTTGTTTCCTTAAGTGACCCATTAAAAGCTGCTTCCTGCTTAAAGACAGCACTTGTGTACTGAGTGTGATCTCAGAGCCCTGTCACTGCTTAAAAGCAGAACCTCAGCCTCTCCTGGAATCACTCTGTACTACATTCTGTTGTGGAAGGACAGCTCATTCACTGAGAGACTTACACTGCATCAGGGTAAGACATTTTAAGTCATTTAGTAATATCTTTAAACTGAGACTTGATTGCTGACTTGACCAGCTGACTTGATTAAGACATTTTAAGTAATTTAGTAATATCTTTAAACTGAGACTTGATTGCTGACTTGACCAGCTGACTTGATTAAGGGGCGTGTTTAAAGCGGCCATTTTGTTTCCTTAAGTGACCCATTAAGGGCCAGGTGTTAGAAAGCACTAATTAGTGATAGGGATTTAAAGGCCTGCTGGCTTAGCGTCAGCGAAGCGTCGAGAAACGAAGAGGGACAAAGAGGAGTTTTCCTGGAGTTTTCTGCAGAGGGATCCAGGGATCCACCCAGTGCTAAGTACATCATAATCCTATCTTACACTCCACTCTGAAAAATCTCCCTTTCCCTCCCACTCTGCTATTTCTCTACTTCCTCCCTGCCACTCTTGACACCACAATGTGTCTCATATCCACAATCTGCTCCCCCAGAACAGACTCAACCCACCCACGGCAGTTTGCTAGCAACCCGGCTAATCTATCCTACCCTCCTACAGCCACTAATACACCTGTCACAGTACAGGGAGGCCTATGGAATTGTCAATCAGCAGTCAAGAAAGCTGACTTCATTACTGCCTACGCCCATAGTCAAAATCTGCAGCTCCTGGCTCTAACTGAGACCTGGATAACCCCCAATAACTCATCAACACCTGCAGCATTATCTACAAACTATAACTTCACTCACACACCTCGACCTTCCAGGCGGGGTGGAGGCACTGGCCTCATGACATCTCCTTCATGGACTACAAACGTAACACCCCTCCCAGCACTGTCACTCTCCTCTTTTGAATATCATGCAGTATCTGTCTCTAATCCTTTCAATCTCACCATTGTTACACTCTACCGCCCTCCAGGTCCGCTCGATCACTTCACAGATGAGCTGGACATGCTTCTAAGCTCCTTACCGGAAGATGGTACCCCTCTCCTTCTATTGGGCGACTTCAACCTGCCTGACTCATCTCAGTCAGTCATAGTAGTCTCCCTCCTACAATCATTTGACCTGACTCCCACTGCCATGCCTCCCACCCACAAAGCAGGCAACTCCTTGGATCTCATATTTTCCGGTAACTCCAGCATCATTAACACCACGGTAACTCCCCTACATGTATCTGACCATTCCTTCATATCCTTCTCACTAACTCTCATGCTTAACCGAAAGGTCTTCACCCCAACTCAAACCGTCTCACTCAGACGCAACCTGCCCTCCCTATCCCCCTCCACCCTCTCCTCTGACATACTATCCACTCTACCTTTGAGTGACACCTTCTCTGCTCTCTCCACAGAGATGGCAACCTCCACCCTCCTCTCAGCCCTTGCAACCTCCTTCGACAAGCTCTGTCCCCTCGTTGAGAAACCTGCCCGCCGTTCCCCACCCAGTCCATGGCTGACAGATCCAGTGAGAGAACAAAGACAGGTCCTGAGAGCAGCTGAAAGGAAGTATAGAAAGTCACGCCTCACTGCTGACATCGACACATATCACAACCTCTTGTTAACATTCTCCAAAACCATTACTAATGCCAAAGCTTCTTTCTTTCACCATAGGATCGAGGCCTCTGCCAAGAATCTTCGCAAACTGCATGCTACCATGTCCTCCCTCCTCACTCCCCCCCCACCCCCCCCTCCCTCATCTTTCTCTGCCGAAGACTTTGCGATCTTCTTTGAGGAAAAAGTGGAGAACATCCGCAGCTCCTTCTCCCAACCCCCACCCATTCCAAATGCTGAATCGAGAACCTCATCCTTCACTCTGTCATCTTTCTCTCCCATTACAGAAGCCGAGACCCTGACACTGGTAACGTCGAACCGTCCGACTACATGCCAGCTGGACCGGCTACCTTCCCCACTCCTCCAGTCCATAGCACCAGACATCCTCCCATTCCTAACTGCAACCATCAACTCCTCACTCAACTCGGGGGTGGTCCCCACATCCCTAAAACAAGCCAGAGTCACGCCCCTCATAAAAAAACCATCCCTGAACCCTACCGTCATAGGCAACTACCGTCCTGTCTCTCTTCTCTCCTTCCTTTCTAAAACACTTGAACGTGCTGTATCCAACCAACTTACTGCTTATCTCTTACAGAATGACCTCCTAGACCCTAATCAGTCAGGCTTCAGGACTGGTCACTCCACAGAGACAGCCCTCATTGCGGTCACAGAGGCACTTCACTTAGCAAAAGCGAAAGGCCTCTCCTCTGTCCTGATTCTCCTAGATCTATCTGCAGCCTTCGACACAGTCAACCACCAGATCCTCCTTGCGGCCCTCGCAGGAATGGGAGTGGCTGGCTCTGCGCTGACATGGTTGTCATCATACCTCAATGACCGCTCCTACCAAGTGTCATGGAGAGGGACCCTGTCGGCCACCCGCCCCCTGCGGACGGGTGTCCCCCAGGGCTCGGTTTTAGGACCCCTTCTCTTCTCCCTCTACACTAAATCACTGGGTAACATTATCACGTCTCATGGCTTCTCCTACCACTGTTATGCCGACGATACTCAACTCTTCCTCTCCTTCCCTCCCTCAGATATCCACGTCTCTGAGCGGATCTCGGCCTGTCTGTCCGACATCTCCGCCTGGATGACGACCAACCACCTCAAACTGAACCTAAGCAAAACAGAATTGCTCCACCTGCCGGCCAAATCCTCCCCCCTGACCGACCTTTCCATCACAGTCGAGAATGCAGCTGTGACCGCGTCCCCGACCGCCAAGAACCTTGGTGTTGTCCTCGACGACCAGTTGAACTTCTCTGCTCACATCGCAGCGACAACCAGAACCTGCCGATTCCTCCTGAGCAACGTCAGAAGGATACGCCCCTTCCTGACAAAAGAAGCCACCCAACTCCTCGT
>NW_028173220.1:15000-30318 GCF_963971535.1 Notolepis coatsorum | reverse complement strand
CCAAGACTTCACCAAATGGGACAAACACCCAACTGAGACTCTGCATGCAGAATTTTGCAAATCCATTCTCCGCACCCAACGGAAAACGCCAAATAATGCATGCAGAGCAGAACTAGGAAGATACCCACTAATCATCAAAAATTCAAAAAAGAGCATTCAAATTCCCACAATCACCTAAAAGAAAGCGACCCAGACACACTCCACAACATAGCCCTCACCCACAGAGAGACCCTCGATAGATGCCCACTCAGCCAGATGGTTCTGGGACTCTGCTCACAAACACAAGCAGAGCCACCAGACAGAAACCACACTGGACTAAATCAAATTATAAGGAAAACAAAAAGAAAACTATCTGACACATTGGAAAGAAGCAACCCAAAAACCATAGCAAATTGAAATGCTATTTGGCCCTAAACAGAGAGTATACAGTGGCAGAATACCTGAGCACTGTGACTGACCCAAAACTAAGAAGATCCTTGACTAGGTACAGACTCAGCGAGCACAGCCTAGCCATCGAGAAAGGCCGCCATAGGCAGACCTGGCTCCCAAGAGAAGACAGACTGTGCACCCACTGCACACAAGATGAGGTGGAAACCGAGCTCCACTTCTTAACAACCTGCCCACTATACCAAGACATCAGAGACATATACTTCAACCTGCCCACTATACCAAGACATCAGAGACATATACTTCCCACAAATTGCAAACACCCAAAGATACTTTGAAAACATGGACAATAACTCAAAACTCCCATACCTACTGGGAGAAATACAAGAATGTGCAAACACAGCAGCAAGATTTGTGAGCTGCTGTGACAAGAAAAGGACATCCAGTGGAATGCAACCACCATAAAGACTGTACAAGAAATTCCGTCTGTAATGTACTGATTTCTTTTGTTTTCTCTGTGTGATTGTTTTGTTTTGTTTGGCTTTGGCAATGTAAACGTATGTTTCCCATGTCAATAAAGCCCATTTGAATTAAATTGAATTGAGAGAGAGAGAGAGAGAGAGAGAGAGAGAGAGAGAGAGAGAGAGAGAGAGGGACAGACAGACAGAGAGAGAGAGAGAGAGAGAGAGAGAGAGGGGAGAGAGAGAGAAAGAGAGAGAGAGAGACAGAGAGACAGAGAGAGAGAGAGAGAGAGAGATTTGATTTTATAAAAAAACTAAATGTTTTACTAAAACTACAAACGATGCAACAAACCATTCAAAATAAATACTTTACAACTAAAAAAAAAAAAAAAATCAATTAGGGACAACGATGCTGAAACTGAACTAAATTGTCATTTGAATTTTCCCCCATGGAAAAAAACCCTCTAAGTGATCTAAGGTTCTGGGTGCATCAGAGAGAGAGACACCGGAGAGGCACTGTAGAAACTGTAGTTCTGAGAAGAGCGTCTCTAGCTTCACCTTTCCCTGTGTGGTACAACACACCAGGCCTTTGTGTGTGTTTGACAGGCTCCAGTCAAATCCTTTCCTGTGGATAAACAGGGCCGCCTAATCAGATGGCCCACCTCCTTCAGCCTTATCGTGTATGCTCCTAAAGTTCACCAGTTGTATAACACAGGGCAGAGAGGATGCCAGGGGCTGAAAGGAGAGCAGGGGGACTGAGATGCTCTCTGGACTGACATCCTCATTAGACAGTCTGTTACCCGTGCCACCCTGTCCGAGGCCTCCTTTGTCTTCCTGGTTCAGACGCCGCTCCAATATCACCTCCAGCTCCCCCGTGCGGAGACTGGCAGCCCCCAGTGACTTCCCATCGAGCAGACTGATTCGAGAGCTCAAGTCCCGGATGTAACCCATTCCGAACATAGGGTAGAAAATAGCCTGCAAAGGCAGCTTGACCATCATCCTCCGAGGCCGGATCTGGAAACCGTTGAGGTCGGTGTAGAACGTGTCTCTGCTGCTGATGTTCGAGCTGATCCTCATAGCCAGCTCCTTGCTGAACTCTCCTCTGATGTCTACTAGGTTAGTGAGCTCCACAGACATACTTTCCAACCCTTGAACAAGGTAAAGGTGCTGGTAACAGGAAGTGATGTCAGAGAAAACAACCCCCCTGGTGACTCTGATGAGAGGTTTGTTGGAGGAGTAGGGCGTGGCCTTCCCATCGGGCATGAACCGATACGCTCCGCTCCTGTCTCTGCTGGACATGGTTTCATCCCACAGAAACTGGACCTCAACCTTGTGTCCCGACCCGCCCTCCAGAAAACGAAAATCCTCGATAAGCCCAGTCTTCACAGAGTTCCACAAATGTATATGAGTATACGAGATGATCAAAAAATGTTCAGCCTCCTGGCCCCGGTAGTGGGATGTTATTTATATTAATCTTTCTGCCTGGTGTGGAGAGATGCTCCACTGTAATACACACATCCTCGATATTGATTCCTGATTCAACAACCGAGTGCACCTTCTGAAGGCAGTCTAGGAAAATAACAACTCCACTGTTCATCTTCGCGGCTGATTTCACACTTTTATGTCCAACGACTTTACCTATTGCCAAGCTGCAATCCTCTACGGACACATTAGAAGCATTTATCTTTACACCATGCTTCCTGCTCATTTTGGCAAACTCCATACTGGCGTCTGATGTCAGCCAGCAAACCAGCCTGGCCGACGCGACTGCCAAACAAACAAAACACTCCCACTTAACCCTATACACACCAAAAACACACAGCAACCCAACACAACACTATAATACAATATCCCATAAACAAATTAACAAAATAGACAGATAAAGATAGAAAAAAACTCACTACACCTTCAAGAGAGAGAGAGAGAGAGAGAGAGAGACAGAGAGAGAGAGAGAGAGAGAGAGAGAGAGAGAGAGAGAGAGAGAGAGAGATGGAGAGAGAGACAGAGATACAGAGAGAGACAGAGATACAGAGAGAGAGGGGGGGAGAGAGAGATACAGAGAGAGAGGGGGGGAGAGAGAGGGGGGGGAGAGAGATACAGATAGAGAGAGACATGCTGAGAAAGACAGAGAGTCAGAGTCAGAGATTGTATTTGCTACGTGTAGACACATGAATGTGTCTGCCAAGGACTCCGGTATTCATATAGACATTGGAATTGTCTAGAAAAAGCTGGTCAGTTCTTCATGATTTAGTTCATTAATAAATGAGCCTGATCAGGTGATTCATTGGCAGTTAAATTCTTAATAAAAAAACACTTTGCACAATTATTGATTAATAAAAGCTCTTTGGAATAATTAAAGGCACAATCCAGGACTTTTTCTAACTGTACCACTTATAGTTAAAAGCTAATCACAAACCCTCCTACCCTCTAGGGGGCGCTATATGATTCTCAGCCAATCACAGACCCCCCCACCCTCTGGGGGGCGCTATAGGCACCACAGCTGGTCTGTCTGAGCGCACGATGACACACGTCCAGCGCCCAGTCGGACTCATATAGCCTCTCCATGCAACCACGTATACTCCACATAGACATCTATCATTTGTATATATATATACAGTATATATAGGACTGAAATATTAGTACCTAGAACTTAAATATTAATACTGCAACATTAGTATTTCGTACAGAAAACGTAGTCTTAGTACCTAGTTTTTGACAGCGTACGAGGTCTTGGTGTCTCTGTATCGAGAGGCAATAAGACAACGGTGATTAATGATGAGTGGGTCTTATCGAGGTGATTAATGATGAGTGGGTCTTATCGAGGAGATTAATGATGAGTGAGTCTTATCGAGGAGATTAATGATGAGTGAGTCTTATCGAGGAGATTAATGATGAGTGGGTCTTATCGAGGAGATTAATGATGAGTGGGTCTTATCGAGGAGATTAATGATGAGTGGGTCTTATCGAGGAGATTAATGATGAGTGGGTCTTATCGAGGAGATTAATGATGAGTGGGTCTTATCGAGGAGATTAATGATGAGTGGGTCTTATCGAGGAGATTAATGATGAGTGGGTCTTATCAACGGTGATTAATGATGAGTGGGTCTTATCGAGGAGATTAATGATGAGTGGGTCTTATCGAGGAGATTAATGATGAGTGGGTCTTATCGAGGAGATTAATGATGAGTGGGTCTTATCGAGGAGATTAATGATGAGTGGGTCTTATCGAGGAGATTAATGATGAGTGGGTCTTATCGAGGAGATTAATGATGAGTGGGTCTTATCAACGGTGATTAATGATGAGTGGGTCTTATCGAGGAGATTAATGATGAGTGGGTCTTATCGAGGAGATTAATGATGAGTGGGTCTAATCGAGGAGATTAATGATGAGTGGGTCTTATCAAGGAGATTAATGATGAGTGAGTCTTATCGAGGAGATTAATGATGAGTGGGTCTTATCGAGGAGATTAATGATGAGTGGGTCTTACCGAGGAGATTAATGATGAGTGGGTCTTATCGAGGAGATTAATGATGAGTGGGTCTTATCGAGGAGATTAATGATGAGTGGGTCTTATCGAGGAGATGAATGATGAGTGGGTCTTATCGAGGAGATTAATGATGAGTGGGGGTCTTATCGAGGAGATTAATGATGAGTGGGTCTTATCGAGGAGATTAATGATGAGTGGGTCTTATCGAGGAGATTAATGATGAGTGGGTCTTATCGAGGAGATTAATGATGAGTGGGTCTTATCGAGGAGGAACAAGAGACTCAACACAGAGCTCTGCTGCTGGAACAGTGTTCATCCCCACATCGTGACACAGCAGGTCACTACAGCAGCAACATGAGTGTTTATCCAGACACACATACTGTACACACACATAATGTACACACACACATACTGTACACACACATACACATACTGTACACACACATACTGTACACACACATATACTGTACACACACACACACACACACACACACACACACTCACACACACACACACACACTCTCACTCACTGTCTCTGTGTGTCTCTCTGTCCGTCCAAGCACTCTCTAAATCTCCCACTAGAGAATGTTGACTTTTTCTATCACACACACAATCTTCCATAGACCCTCCACTCACACATGACCTTTCTGTGAACACATACAATAGTTGACATAAAAAAGCCCAGTGAAAAACAAGATAAATTATTATCTCCCTGCACCCCCCCCACCCCGCTCCACACACACACTCTTCAAAGCACAGCTTCAAACGCATCGAATCCTTCACTATGATTATCGTCATCACTGTCCCGGCGTTCAGGAGTCCTTTTCATGTTTATTATGCAGATCGTCCTCAACATCCACAACACGTGCCGACGTTAGTGTGAACATTATACATCTTTGTCTTTTTGCCATTTTGTTATAGAACCAGTGCGAGCGGCGTGTGTCTGTCTGACGGCCCAGCGGAGCACAGGATATAGAGAAACAACAGTGATCCCTAACCCTAACACTAACCCTAACACTAACACTAACCCTAACACTAACACTAACACTAACACTAACACTAACACTAACCCTAACACTAACACTAACCCTAACACTAACACTAACACTAACACTAACACTAACACTAACACTAACTCTAACACTAACACTAACACTAACACTAACTCTAACACTAACACTAACACTAACACTAACTCTAACACTAACTCTAACACTAACACTAACACTAACACTAACACTAACACTAACTCTAACTCTAACACTAACTCTAACACTAACACTAACCCTAACCCTGACCCTGACCCTGACACTGACACTAACACTAACACTAACACTAACCCTAACCCTAACACTAACACTAACTCTAACTCTAACACTAACACTAACACTAACACTAACTCTAACACTAACACTAACTCTAACACTAACACTAACACTAACACTAACACTAACCCTAACACTAACTCTAACACTAACACTAACTCTAACACTAACACTAACACTAACACTAACACTAACTCTAACACTAACACTAACTCTAACACTAACACTAACACTAACACTAACACTAACACTAACCCTAACACTAACACTAACACTAACACTAACTCTAACACTAACACTAACACTAACTCTAACACTAACACTAACACTAACACTAACACTAACACTAACCCTAACTCTAACACTAACACTAACACTAACACTAACACTAACACTAACCCTAACCCTAACACTAACACTAACACTAACTCTAACACTAACACTAACACTAACCCTAACACTAACACTAACACTAACACTAACACTAACACTAACTCTAACTCTAACACTAACACTAACACTAACACTAACTCTAACACTAACACTAACACTAACACTAACACTAACACTAACTCTAACTCTAACACTAACTAACACTAACACTAACACTAACACTAACACTAACTCTAACACTAACTCTAACTCTAACACTAACTCTAACACTAACACTAACACTAACTCTAACACTAACACTAACACTAACACTAACACTAACCCTAACACTAACTAACACTAACACTAACACTAACACTAACACTAACACTAACTCTAACACTAACACTAACACTAACTCTAACACTAACACTAACACTAACTCTAACACTAACTCTAACACTAACTCTAACTCTAACACTAACACTAACTCTAACACTAACACTAACACTAACACTAACACTAACCCTAACACTAACTAACACTAACACTAACACTAACACTAACACTAACCCTAACACTAACTAACACTAACACTAACACTAACACTAACTCTAACACTAACACTAACACTAACTCTAACACTAACACTAACACTAACTCTAACACTAACTCTAACTCTAACACTAACTCTAACACTAACACTAACACTAACTCTAACACTAACACTAACACTAACACTAACACTAACTAACACTAACACTAACTCTAACACTAACTCTAACACTAACACTAACACTAACTCTAACACTAACACTAACACTAACTCTAACACTAACACTAACACTAACACTAACACTAACTCTAACACTAACACTAACACTAACACTAACACTAACACTAACTAACACTAACACTAACACTAACACTAAGACTAACACTAACACTAACACTAACTCTAACTCTAACACTAACTAACACTAACACTAACACTAACACTAACACTAACACTAACACTAACTCTAACACTAACACTAACACTAACTCTAACTCTAACACTAACACTAACACTAACTCTAACACTAACTCTAACACTAACTCTAACTTTAACACTAACTCTAACACTGACACTAACACTAACACTAACACTAACACTAACCCTAACCCTAACACTAACACTAACCCTAACCCTAACCCTAACACTAACACTAACACTAACACTAACACTAACCCTAACACTAACACTAACACTAACACTAATCCTAACACTAACCCAGTGCACAATTAAGAAACATCAATGAATACAATGCTTTTTAGTCATTATGCCAATTCCCTTCCTGGTCGTTGCGCGCATTGCCCCACTGTCGGTCTGGGGAGGGTGTAGACTACCACATGCTGCCCTACTGTCGGTCTGGGGAGGGTGTAGACTACCACATGCTGCCCTACTGTCACTCTAGGGAGGGTGTAGACTACCACATGCTGCCCTACTGTCACTCTAGGGAGGGTGTAGACTACCACATGCTGCCCTACTGTCACTCTGGGGAGGGTGTAGACTACCACATGCTGCCCTACTGTCGGTCTGGGGAGGGTGTAGACTACCACATGCTGCCCTACTGTCGGTCTGGGGAGGGTGTAGACTACCACATGCTGCCCTACTGTCGGTCTGGGGAGGGTGTAGACTACCACATGCTGCCCTACTGTCGGTCTGGGGAGGGTGTAGACTACCACATGCTGCCCTACTGTCAGTCTGGGGAGGGTGTAGACTACCACATGCTGCCCTACTGTCACTCTGGGGAGGGTGTAGACTACCACATGCTGCCCTACTGTCGGTCTGGGGAGGGTGTAGACTACCACATGCTGCCCTACTGTCAGTCTGGGGAGGGTGTAGACTACCACATGCTGCCCTACTGTCACTCTGGGGAGGGTGTAGACTACCACATGCCTCCTCTGATACATGTGGAGTCGCCAGCCGCTTCTTTTCACCTGACAGCGAGGAGTTTCACTGGGGGAACATAACACGTGCGGAGGTTCACAGCGCTATTTTGTCCAGATCCCCTCCCTGCTGAACAGGTGCCACGACCGACCAGTAGGAGTCACAGTTTACAACGACCAGGACACACACACCCCACCGGCTTCCCACCCGGTAACACTGTGTTAGTAGGGGGACCTGACAAAGGTACCGCTGGCAGCTGGATTCGATCCCAGAGTCTCTGCTGTGATGAATACAATACCTTAACCAAACACCTCACCTAACCTAAACCCTGATCTTAACCAAACACCTCACCTAACCTAAACCCTGATCTTAACCAAACACCTCACCTAACCTAAACCCTGATCTTAACCAAACACCTCACCTAACCTAAACCCTGATCTTAACCAAACACCTAACCTAAACCCTGATCTTAACCAAACACCTAACCTAAACCCTGATCTTAACCAAACACCTCACCTAAACCCTGATCTTAACCAAACACCTAACCTAAACCCTGATCTTAACCAAACACCTCACCTAAACCCTGATCTTAACCAAACACCTAACCTAAACCCTGATCTTAACCAAACACCTCACCTAAACCCTGATCTTAACCAAACACCTCACCTAAACCCTGATCTTAACCAAACACCTAACCTAAACCCTGATCTTAACCAAACACCTCACCTAAACCCTGATCTTAACCAAACACCTCACCTAAACCCTGATCTTAACCAAACACCTAACCTAAACCCTGATCTTAACCAAACACCTAACCTAAACCCTGATCTTAACCAAACACCTAACCTAAACCCTGATCTTAACCAAACACCTCACCTAAACCCTGATCTTAACCAAACACCTCACCTAACCTAAACCCTGATCTTAACCAAACACCTCACCTAAACCCTGATCTTAACCAAACACCTCACCTAAACCCTGATCTTAACCAAACACCTAACCTAAACCCTGATCTTAACCAAACACATCACCTAACCTAAACCCTGATCTTAACCAAACACCTCACCTAAACCCTGATCTTAACCAAACACCTAACCTAAACCCTGATCTTAACCAAACACCTCACCTAAACCCTGATCTTAACCAAACACCTCACCTAAACCCTGATCTTAACCAAACACCTCACCTAAACCCTGATCTTAACCAAACACCTCACCTAAACCCTGATCTTAACCAAACACCTAACCTAAACCCTGATCTTAACCAAACACCTAACATAAACCCTGATCTTAACCAAACACCTCACCTCACCTAAACCCTGATCTTAACCAAACACCTCACCTAAACCCTGATCTTAACCAAACACCTAACCTAAACCCTGATCTTAACCAAACACCTAACCTAAACCCTGATCTTAACCAAACACCTCACCTCACCTAAACCCTGATCTTAACCAAACACCTCACCTAACCTAAACCCTGATCTTAACCAAACACCTCACCTAAACCCTGATCTTAACCAAACACCTCACCTAAACCCTGATCTTAACCAAACACCTAACCTAAACCCTGATCTTAACCAAACACCTAACCTAAACCCTGATCTTAACCAAACACCTAACCTAAACCCTGATCTTAACCAAACACCTCACCTAAACCCTGATCTTAACCAAACACCTCACCTAAACCCTGATCTTAACCAAACACCTAACCTAAACCCTGATCTTAACCAAACACCTAACCTAAACCCTGATCTTAACCAAACACCTAACCTAAACCCTGATCTTAACCAAACACCTCACCTAAACCCTGATCTTAACCAAACACCTAACCTAAACCCTGCTCTTAACCAAACACCTCACCTAAACCCTGATCTTAACCAAACACCTCACCTAAACCCTGATCTTAACCAAACACCTCACCTCACCTAAACCCTGATCTTAACCAAACACCTCACCTAACATAAACCCTGATCTTAACCAAACACTTCACCTAAACCCTGATCTTAACCAAACACCTCACCTAAACCCTGATCTTAACCAAACACCTCACCTAAACCCTGATCTTAACCAAACACCTCACCTAAACCCTGATCTTAACCAAACACCTAACCTAAACCCTGATCTTAACCAAACACCTAACCTAAACCCTGATCTTAACCAAACACCTAACCTAAACCCTGATCTTACCCAAACACCTAACCTAAACCCTGATCTTAACCAAACACCTCACCTAAACCCTGATCTTAACCAAACACCTCACCTAAACCCTGATCTTAACCAAACACCTAACCTAAACCCTGATCTTAACCAAACACCTAACCTAAACCCTGATCTTAACCAAACACCTAACCTAAACCCTGATCTTAACCAAACACCTCACCTAAACCCTGATCTTAACCAAACACCTCACCTAAACCTTAACCAAACACCTCACCTAAACCCTGATCTTAACCAAACACCTCACCTAAACCCTGATCTTAACCAAACACCTAACCTAAACCCTGATCTTAACCAAACACCTAACATAAACCCTGATCTTAACCAAACACCTCACCTCACCTAAACCCTGATCTTAACCAAACACCTCACCTAAACCCTGATCTTAACCAAACACCTCACCTCACCTAAACCCTGATCTTAACCAAACACCTCACCTCACCTAAACCCTGATCTTAACCAAACACCTAACCTAAACCCTGATCTTAACCAAACACATCACCTAACCTAAACCCTGATCTTAACCAAACACCTCACCTAAACCCTGATCTTAACCAAACACCTAACCTAAACCCTGATCTTAACCAAACACCTCACCTAAACCCTGATCTTAACCAAACACCTCACCTAAACCCTGATCTTAACCAAACACCTCACCTAAACCCTGATCTTAACCAAACACCTCACCTAAACCCTGATCTTAACCAAACACCTAACCTAAACCCTGATTTTAACCAAACACCTAACATAAACCCTGATCTTAACCAAACACCTCACCTCACCTAAACCCTGATCTTAACCAAACACCTCACCTAAACCCTGATCTTAACCAAACACCTAACCTAAACCCTGATCTTAACCAAACACCTAACCTAAACCCTGATCTTAACCAAACACCTCACCTCACCTAAACCCTGATCTTAACCAAACACCTCACCTAACCTAAACCCTGATCTTAACCAAACACCTCACCTAAACCCTGATCTTAACCAAACACCTCACCTAAACCCTGATCTTAACCAAACACCTAACCTAAACCCTGATCTTAACCAAACACCTAACCTAAACCCTGATCTTAACCAAACACCTAACCTAAACCCTGATCTTAACCAAACACCTCACCTAAACCCTGATCTTAACCAAACACCTCACCTAAACCCTGATCTTAACCAAACACCTAACCTAAACCCTGATCTTAACCAAACACCTAACCTAAACCCTGATCTTAACCAAACACCTAACCTAAACCCTGATCTTAACCAAACACCTCACCTAAACCCTGATCTTAACCAAACACCTAACCTAAACCCTGATCTTAACCAAACACCTCACCGAAACCCTGATCTTAACCAAACACCTCACCTAAACCCTGATCTTAACCAAACACCTCACCTCACCTAAACCCTGATCTTAACCAAACACCTCACCTAACATAAACCCTGATCTTAACCAAACACTTCACCTAAACCCTGATCTTAACCAAACACCTCACCTAAACCCTGATCTTAACCAAACACCTCACCTAAACCCTGATCTTAACCAAACACCTAACCTAAACCCTGATCTTAACCAAACACCTCACCTAAACCCTGATCTTAACCAAACACCTCACCTAACCTAAACCCTGATCTTAACCAAACACCTCACCTAAACCCTGATCTTAACCAAACACCTAACCTAAACCCTGATCTTAACCAAACACCTCACCTAAACCCTGATCTTAACCAAACACCTAACCTAAACCCTGATCTTAACCAAACACCTCACCTAAACCCTGATCTTAACCAAACACCTAACCTAAACCCTGATCTTAACCAAACACCTAACCTAAACCCTGATCTTAACCAAACACCTAACCTAAACCCTGATCTTAACCAAACACCTCACCTAAACCCTGATCTTAACCAAACACCTCACCTAAACCCTGATCTTAACCAAACACCTAACCTAAACCCTGATCTTAACCAAACACCTAACCTAAACCCTGATCTTAACCAAACACCTAACCTAAACCCTGATCTTAACCAAACACCTCACCTAAACCCTGATCTTAACCAAACACCTCACCTAAACCCTGATCTTAACCAAACACCTCACCTAAACCCTGATCTTAACCAAACACCTAACCTAAACCCTGATCTTAACCAAACACCTAACATAAACCCTGATCTTAACCAAACACCTCACCTCACCTAAACCCTGATCTTAACCAAACACCTCACCTAAACCCTGATCTTAACCAAACACCTCACCTCACCTAAACCCTGATCTTAACCAAACACCTCACCTCACCTAAACCCTGATCTTAACCAAACACCTCACCTAAACCCTGATCTTAACCAAACACCTCACCTAAACCCTGATCTTAACCAAACACCTCACCTAAACCCTGATCTTAACCAAACACCTCACCTAAACCCTGATCTTAACCAAACACCTAACCTAAACCCTGATCTTAACCAAACACCTAACCTAAACCCTGATCTTAACCAAACACCTAACCTAAACCCTGATCTTAACCAAACACCTCACCTAAACCCTGATCTTAACCAAACACCTCACCTAACCTAAACCCTGATCTTAACCAAACACCTCACCTAAACCCTGATCTTAACCAAACACCTCACCTAAACCCTGATCTTAACCAAACACCTCACCTCACCTAAACCCTGATCTTAACCAAACACCTAACCTAAACCCTGATCTTAACCAAACACCTAACCTAAACCCTGATCTTAACCAAACACCTCACCTAAACCCTGATCTTAACCAAACACCTAACCTAAACCCTGATCTTAACCAAACACCTCACCTAAACCCTGATCTTAACCAAACACCTAACCTAAACCCTGATCTTAACCAAACACCTAACCTAAACCCTGATCTTAACCAAACACCTCACCTAAACCCTGATCTTAACCAAACACCTCACCTAAACCCTGGACAATAACTCAGAAAGCTGACCTAAATTACTAGAAGTCTAAGGAAGTGAGGTCATGACAGGAAGTGATGTCACGCCTCTCGTGTAACACATACATCACACAAACAACTCCTCTCACATAACCTTTACTCTCATCCTCTCTTTCTCTTGTCCTTTCTTACTCTCCTTTATCCACCCCTCTCTCTATCTCTCTCCCCCTCTATCTCTCTGTGTCTCTCTCCCCCTCTATCTCTCTGTCTCTCTCCCCCTCTATCTCTATATCTCTCTATCTCTCTGTGTCTCTCTGCCCCTCTCTCTCTCTCCCCCTCTATATATCTGTGTCTCTCTCTCCCTCTATCTCTCTGTCTCTCTCTCCCCCTCTATCTCTCTGTGTCTCTCTCTTTTCAGTGATTTTTTCACAATATAAACATTGACTGGGATAATCTCTCTCTCTCACACACACACACACCTGTCCCTCCAGATTATATCACCATAGCAACCCTAATCCCACTCTTCTCCCAGATTAACAACAAGCCAGAGATGATGAGAGCGAGATAGATAGATAGATGGATAGATGGATAGATGGATAGATGGATAGATGGATAGATGGATAGATAGATAGATAGATAGATAGATAGATAGATAGATAGATAGATAGATAGATAGATAGATAGATAGATAGATAGATAGATAGATAGATAGATAGATAGATAGATAGATAGATAGATAGATAGATAGACAAAAAGAGACAAAGAGAGAGAGAGACATACAGAGGGAGAAAGTGACAGAGAGAGAGAGAGAGAGAGAGAGAGAGAGAGAGAGAGAGAGAGAGAGAGAGAGAGAGAGAGAGATTCCAAATTCCAAATTCCAATTGACTATACTAAAACTCCTTAACATTGTCCTTAGCTCCGGGATTTCCCCCAATATCTGGAACCAAGGACTCATAACACCGCTCCACAAAAAGGGAGACAAATTCGACCCCAATAACTACTGTGGGATCTGTGTCAACAGCAACCTTGGAAAAATTATCTATATGATCATCAACCACAGACTCTTACATTTCCTCACAAACAACAATGCCCTGAGCACAGATTGGCTTCCTACCAAATCACCGTACAACAGACCACATTCTCACCCTCAGCACCCTAATCGACAACCAAATAAATAAAAATAAAAGCAAAGTATACTCCTGTTTCGTTGACTTCCAAAAAGCATTCGACTCAATTTGGCACGAGGGTCTGCTGTACAAACTGTTAGAGAGTGGCATTGGAGGGAAAACCTACGACCTCATAAAGTCAATGTACACCAACAACACATGTGCTGTGAGGATTGAGGGAAAACACACAGACTTCTTCCCTCAATGCCGTGGGGTTAGACAGGGGTGCAGTTTGAGTCCAACCCTCTTCAACATATATATCAATGAACTGGCAAAAACATTGGAACAAACTGCAGCACCTGGCATCCCCCTAGCAAACACAGAAGTCAAATGCCTACTGTTTGCAGATGACCTGGTGCTGCTGTCCCCAACAAAAGAAGGGCTACAGCAGCACCTCGATCTTCTACACAAATTCTCCAAAATTCTCTGGGGCCCACTTGCAAACCAAGATTTGAGACTCTGCATGCAGAATTGAGCAAATCCATTCTCCGCACCCAACGGAAAACACCTAATAATGCATGCAGAGCAGAACTGGGAAGATACCCACTAATTATCAAAGTCCAATAGAGAGCATTTAAATTCTAGAATCACCTCAAAGAAAGGGACCTAGACACACTCCTACTTAACTGACGGGCACATTTATCAGAAAACGCCTGAAAATTGCATACCCAAAGTAATCTGCAATTTATTATACTTTATACTTATAGCACATGCATGAGTCTGGTCTCTTTTGAAAGGAAACATTCTGAATCCACAACAGGAATTACTCTGAGTGCTTTTTAAATTTTGAAATAAAGTTAAGTTTTTAAGTTTTTTTTTTTTTTACTCTATTTGAATTATCTTGCAAACAGGTTCCAGCTGATAGGTATGACCTGGAAACCACAATGGGTCCATAGCCTAGAAGAGCCTTATGCAGGTCCAAAGTTGATAACAATACCACAGAAAATGAAAAAAAAATAAAACCTTTTATAATGGTACGTCAACATGGAGTCTCCAAATACAAGATTCCTTTATCGCCACACAACCAGCTTGGTGGTATTTGTGATACAGAGTGTGTT
>NW_028173220.1:2500-10000 GCF_963971535.1 Notolepis coatsorum | reverse complement strand
TACGTTCCCAAGCCACCACAGGGGGCGCTCCAACGGGGGGGGGGGGGGGAAGGGGTTTGTTATTTTGTAATGCCGGCTTAGATATAGTAGGTATTCTTTCTGAAGTGTGGGCGCCACTTATGTTTGGTTTATGTCGTGTGTTATGTGTTACCAGTGTTTTCAGACTGGAAAGTGTAGCACAGCACAGTGTTATTAGTGTGCCGCCACAGGGCGAGGGTATATCCATGACATGCCCATGACACGGGTGGCACTACTGCCGGGGGCGTCTTTAAAGGGGACGCTCACTGTGTGAACTCTGGGTAATGTAGTGCTTTCTTTACCTACGAGGCAAAGAGACTGTATGGAGGGAGCAGTACTGGGAACAAGTGTAATGTGACTGTTACTTCTGCGTTTTGATTACAGTAAAGCTCTGCTGAGAACTGTATACCAGTTGTGCCGTGTCTTTCATTAATTTACTGAGGATGGCTGTATTGCTAACGTGTGATTTCTCAACAGCGGAGCAATAAGGTGACATTTTGGGGAAGACTATATTGATCACTACTTGCACCGGGTGTGAGGGGGTACGCCGCTTGTTGGACCGGACGCATTTGTCCAGGGGGGTTACAGGGTACTGATGAATATTTGTTATTATAACTCCCTGCATGATTACTGTACCTGTTCCTAGGTTAGTAAATCCTGAGGCGCTGCCTCCTGCATCCCTATCCTTTACGTCTAGCAACGCGACAGTTGGGGGTTCGGTGGGACTTGGCTCCTCCGTGTCCCTGCTATCCGGTGTTCGTATAATCTCACCCTCGCTAAGCGGAGGTTATCCACCCCGCTACACATGTATGGACGGATCCACATTGGAATACAGGTACACTGTGTGTCTACAACCAATCCAATACAGGAGCAGAGTATAAATAGTACAGCATTTTCTTTTTTTAAACACAGACAGTATAAAAGGACAAATGCAACATCCCCTAAAGTGCATATCATAGTAGAGTGCATAATGCACAGACACACAGAAACAGCACTTCCACAACCTGACTAATAACACACCAAATAAAAATTGGATAATATACAAATCTAGAGAGAGAGAGAGCGAGAGAGAGAGAGAGAGAGAGAGAGAGAGAGAGAGAGAGAGAGAGAGAGAGAGAGAGAGAGAGAGAGAGAGAGAGAGAGAGAGAGAGAGGCTGCTGGCAGAAGACAGATTAGAACAAAGTAGGACAGAATTGCATCATGTTACAGCTGTGTCTCTCCTCGTCTCCGTCCCTTGTCTGTCCCCCTGTGTCCCCCTGTGTCTCTCTGTGTCTCTCTGTGTCCCTCTGTGTCTCTCTGTGTCTCTGTGTGTCTCTCTGTGTCTCTCTGTGTCTCTCTGTGTCTCTGTGTGTCTCTGTGTGTCTCTGTGTCTCTGTGTCTCTCTGTGTCTCCAGCACATGTCTCTGTGTCTCTCTGTGTCTCTCTGTGTCTCTCTGTGTCTCTGTGTGTCTCTGTGTGTCTCTGTGTCCCCCTGTGTCTCTCTGTGTCTCTCTGTGTCTCTGTGTCTCTGTGTCCCCCTGTGTCTCTCTGTGTCTCTGTGTGTCTCTGTGTGTCTCTCTGTGTCTCCAGCACATGTCTCTGTGTCTCTCTGTGTCTCTCTGTGTCTCTCTGTGTCTCTGTGTGTCTCTGTGTGTCTCTGTGTCCCCCTGTGTCTCTCTGTGTCTCTCTGTGTCTCTGTGTCTCTGTGTGTCTCTGTGTCTCTCTGTGTCTCTGTGTGTCTCTGTGTGTCTCTGTGTATATGTGTCTCTCTGTGTCTCTCTGTGTCTCCAGCACATGTCTCTGTGTCTCTCTGTGTCTCTGTGTGTCTCTGTGTCTCTGTGTCTATGTGTCTCTGTGTGTCTCTGTGTCTCTGTGTCTCTGTGTCTCTGTGTCTCTCTGTGTCTCCAGCACATGTCTCTGTGTCTCTCTGTCTGTCTCTGTGTCTTTCTCTGTGTATCTGTGTGTCTCTGTGTTAGGGTTGGACTGTGTGTAAGTGTTAGGGTTGGACTGTGTGTAAGTGTTAGGGTTGGACTGTGTGTAAGTGTTAGGGTTGGACTGTGTGTAAGTGTTAGGGTTGGACTGTGTGTAAGTGTTAGGGTTGGACTGTGTGTAAGTGTTAGGGTTGGACTGTGTGTAAGTGTTAGGGTTGGACTGTGTGTAAGTGTTAGGGTTGGACTGTGTGTAAGTGTTAGGGTTGGACTGTGTGTAAGTGTTAGGGTTGGACTGTGTGTAAGTGTTAGGGTTGGACTGTGTGTAAGTGTCTCTCTGTGTCTTTCTCTGTGTCTCTCTGTCTTTCTCTGTGTCTTTCTCTGTGTCTCTGTCTTTCTCTGTGTCTCTGTGTCTCTGTGTCTCTGTCTTTCTCTGTGTCTCTGTGTGTCTCTGTGTCTCTGTGTCTCTGTCTTTCTCTGTGTGTCTGTGTCTCTCTCTCTGTCTCTGTGTCTCTGTATCTCTGTGTCTCTGTGTGTCTCTGTGTCTCTGTATCTCTGTCTTTCTCTGTGTCTCTGTGTCTCTGTGTCTCTGTGTCTCTGTGTCTCTGTGTCTCTGTCTCTCTGTCTTTCTCTGTGTCTTTCTCTGTGTCTCTGTCTTTCTCTGTGTCTCTGTGTCTCTGTGTCTCTGTCTTTCTCTGTGTCTCTGTGTGTCTCTGTGTCTCTGTGTCTCTGTCTTTCTCTGTGTGTCTGTGTCTCTCTCTCTGTCTCTGTGTCTCTGTATCTCTGTGTGTCTCTGTGTCTCTGTGTCTCTGTGTCTCTGTCTTTCTCTGTCTTTCTCTGTGTCTCTGTGTCTCTGTGTCTCTGTGTCTCTGTGTCTCTGTGTCTCTGTCTTTCTCTGTGTGTCTCTGTGCCTCTGTGTCTCTGTGTCTCTGTGTGTATCTGTGTATCTGTGTGTCTCTGTGTGTCTCAGTGTCTCAGTGTCTCAGTGTCTCTGTGTCTCTGTGTCTCTGTGTCTCAGTGTCTCTGTGTCTATGTGTCTCTGTCTTTCTCTGTGTCTCTGTGTCTCTGTGTCTCTCTGTGTCTCTGTGTCTCTGTGTCTCTGTGTCTATCTGTGTCTGTGTCTCTGTGTCTCTGTGTATCTGTGTCTCTGTGTCTCTGTGTATCTGTGTCTCTGTCTTTCTCTGTGTCTCTGTGTCTCTGTGTCTCTGTGTCTCTGTGTGTCTCTGTGTCTCTGTGTCTCTGTGTCTCTGTCTTTCTCTGTGTCTCTGTCTTTCTCTGTGTCTCTGTGTGTCTCTGTGTATCTGTGTCTCTGTGTGTATCTGTGTCTCTGTGTGTCTCTGTGTCTCTGTGTCTCAGTGTCTCTGTGTCTCTGTGTCTCTGTGTCTCTGTGTCTCAGTGTCTCAGTGTCTCTGTGTCTCTGTCTTTCTCTGTGTCTCTGTGTCTCTGTGTCTCTGTGTCTCTGTGTCTCTGTGTCTCTCTGTGTCTCAGTGTCTCTGTGTCTCTGTGTCTCTGTGTATCTGTGTCTCTGTCTTTCTCTGTGTCTCTGTGTCTCTGTGTCTCTGTGTCTCTGTGTCTCTGTGTGTCTCTGTGTCTCTGTGTCTCTCTCTCTCTGTGTCTCTGTGTCTCAGTGTCTCTGTCTTTCTCTGTGTGTATGTGTCTCTGTGTCTCTGTGTCTCTGTGTCTCTGTGTCTCTGTGTCTCTCTGTGTCTCTGTGTCTCTGTCTTTCTCTGTGTCTCTGTGTCTCTGTGTCTCTGTGTCTCAGTGTCTCTGTCTCTCTGTGTCTCTGTGTCTCTGTGTCTCTGTGTCTCTGTGTCTCTCAGTGTCTCAGTGTCTCTGTGTCTCTGTGTCTCTGTGTCTCTCTGTCTCTCTGTGTCTCTGTGTCTCTCTCTCTCTGTGTCTCTGTGTCTCAGTGTCTCAGTGTCTCAGTGTCTCTGTGTCTCTGTGTCTCTCTGTGTCTCTGTGTCTCTGTGTCTCTGTGTCTCAGTGTCTCTGTGTCTCTGTGTCTCTGTGTCCCTGTGTCTCTGTGTCTCTGTGTGTCTCTGTGTCTCTGTCTTTCTCTGTGTCTCTGTGTCTCAGTGTCTCAGTGTCTCTGTGTCTCTGTGTCTCTGTGTCTCTCTGTGTCTCTGTGTCTCTCTCTCTGTGTCTCTGTGTCTCTGTGTCTCTGTGTCTCAGTGTCACAGTGTCACAGTGTCTCTGTCTTTCTCTGTGTCTCTGTGTCTCAGTGTCTCAGTGTCTCAGTGTCTCTGTGTCTCTGTGTCTCTGTGTCTCTGTGTCTCAGTGTCTCTGTGTCTCTGTGTCTCTGTGTCTCTGTGTCTCTGTGTCTCTGTGTCTCTGTGTCTCAGTGTCTCTGTCTTTCTCTGTGTCTCTGTGTCTCTGTGTCTCTGTGTGTCTCTGTGTCTCTGTGTCTCTGTGTCTCTGTGTCTCTGTGTCTCTGTCTTTCTCTGTCTTTCTCTGTGTCTCTGTGTGTCTCTGTGTGTCTCTGTGTGTCTCTGTGTGTCTCTGTGTCTCTGTGTCTCTGTGTCTCTGTGTCTCAGTGTCTCTGTGTCTATGTGTCTATGTGTCTCTGTCTTTCTCTGTGTCTCTGTGTCTCTGTGTCTCAGTGTCTCTGTGTCTCTCTGTGTCTCTCTGTCTTTCTCTGTGTCTCTGTGTCTCTGTGTCTCTGTGTCTCAGTGTCTCTGTGTCTCTGTGTCTCTGTGTCTCTGTCTCTCTGTCTCTCTGTCTCTCTGTGTCTCTGTGTCTCTGTGTCTCTGTCTCTCTGTCTCTCTGTCTCTCTGTGTCTCTGTGTCTCTGTGTCTCTGTGTCTCTGTGTCTCAGTGTCTCAGTGTCTCTGTGTGTCTCTGTGTCTCTGTGTCTCAGTGTCTCTGTGTCTCTCTGTCTTTCTCTGTGTCTCTGTGTCTCAGTGTCTCAGTGTCTCAGTGTCTCTGTGTCTCTGTGTCTCTGTGTCTCTGTGTCTCTGTGTCTCTGTGTCTCTGTGTCTCTGTGTCTCCGTGTCTCTGTGTCTCTGTGTCTCAGTGTCTCTGTGTCTCTGTGTCTCTGTCTCTCTGTGTCTCTGTGTGTCTCTGTGTCTCTGTGTCTCTGTGTCTCTGTGTCTCTGTGTCTCTCTGTGTCTCTGTGTGTCTCTGTGTGTCTCTGTGTCTCTGTGTGTCTCTGTGTCTCAAATGTAACGGTACTAAATACCTGTATGTCATGTATGTCCCTATGCCATTAATGGCATGTATGTTGTGTACGTCATAAATGTCACTATGAATTGAAAATGGGGGACCCTGATGTAAACAAGACAAACGTTTTTCTCTGATCTGCATCCCCTTAACAATTGTGTGAATTGAGCCGTACTGTATTGTCCCCATTCTGCAATCTGTTAAATAAAGTTTCCATTCATTCATTCATTCATTCATGCATTCATTCATTCATTCATTCATTCATTCATTCATTCATTCATTCATTCATTCATTCATTCATTCATTCATTCATTCATTCATTCATTCATTATCTCTGTCTTTCTCTGTGTCTCTCTGTCTCTACCACAGGAAGAACATACTGACTGAACTGTCCTCAGGAAGAACATACTGACTGAACTGTCCTGGGGCACAGGAAGAACATACTGACTGAACTGTCCTCAGGAAGAACATACTGACTGAACTGTCCTGGGGCACAGGAAGAACATACTGACTGAACTGTCCTCAGGAAGAACATACTGACTGAACTGTCCTGAGACACAGGAAGAACATACTGACTGAACTGTCCTGGAGACACAGGAAGAACATACTGACTGAACTGTCCTGACATCTTCAACCTGTCCTTGGAACAGGCTGTCATCCCCACCTGTCTGAAGAAGTCCACCATCATCCCTGTACCCAAAAAATCTACGCCCGCTTGCCTCAACGACTACCGCCCTGTAGCCCTCACCTCCATAGCCATGAAGTGCTTTGAGAAGCTAGTGAAGGGCTACATCTGTTCCTCCCTCCCCATCAACCTGGACCCCCTGCAATTTGCATATCGCCCCAACAGGTCCACGGAGGACGCCATAGCCCATGTGCTGCACCAGTGCATGTGAGCGGATCGGAGCGTGAGCGGCGCGGGGCGCGGAGCGGCCGGTTTTGACGTGAGCGAGGAGTGGGTTTTAAAATGAGTCGGCGCGACGTCCGGAGCGAGAGTTCTCCTCCGCTCCAATCCACTCCAGGCCGCTCACAGTGGTTTAACACTGTTGATGTAATATATACATGCAGTACAATGTCAAAGCAACAGATGGCGATGTACAAACATGAAGGCCATTTTCAACCAATGAGAAGGGTTCAGGCTTCGTCACTGTAGAGACGCCCACCATAGATATCTATGACGCCCACACTCACTCTCCTGTTAGAAAAGGTATCGACGCCATTGTTGTTGACGTTAGCTTACATGCTAACGTTAATGGCAGCGACCATAGCATTGTGGCTCGGCTAGCCTATCATCGCTTAATAGAACTAGTGAATGGATAAACAACGTTATTTAATATTGCAGAATGGCTACAATTACAATGCGGCTCAATACAAACAATTGTTAAGGGGCCCAGGGGGTGTAGACTGTTGTAGTTTGAGCTCATTTACACCATGCTCCAAAAAAGAAAAAGAAAAACTGCCGAGCGATCTGGCGCGGGGAGCGGGGAGCGCTCGATTCAAGGTGAGTGGGGAGCGAGCGGAGAGCGACTTGGGGGCGGGGTCAACATGAGCGATTAGCGGAGCGGACCAAGCTTTAAAGAGCGAAGAGTGGATTTCTCGGCCGCGCCGATCCGCTCACGTGGTCTGTGCTGCACACAGCAGCATCACACCTGGACAAGAGGCAGGGGAACTATGTGAGAATACTGTTCATCGACTACAGCTCAGAATTCAATACCATAGTCCCCTCCAAACTCATAGCCAAGCTCAGGGACCTGGGCTTGAACTATGACCTCTGACAGTGGGTCTTGGACTTCCTGACGGGCAGACCCCAGGTGGTAAGAGCAGGCAACTGCACCTCCTCATCCATCACGCTCAACATGCATGACCTAGCATACCGTGCGGCAAAGGGAACTGCTCCCGCCTACCTCCGGTCAATGGTCTCTAACTACACACCCTCAAGACCCCTACGCTCTGCATCTTCTGGCCGCCTCAGACCTACTCCTATCCAAGCTCCGGGAGGGTCATCAAAGAGAAGTCGCCTATTCTCAGTCCTTGCCCCACAATGGTGGAATGAACTACCCACCCCAGTTAGGACAGCCGAAACACGTCCAATCTTTCGCCGTCGACTAAAGACTCACTTCTTCAACCATTATCTGAATTAAAAAAAAAAAAAAAAAAAAAAAAAATCTAACCCTAACTAACCATACTGTCATGCACTTGTCCTAATAAACTAACCTACACTGTAGCACTCAACACTTTGATGAACATTGTTACTCAGCTGATAGAGTTGTCCTCTTCCTGATGGCTTGTCGTACAGAACTTGTAAGTCGCTTTGGATAAAAGCGTCAGCTAAATGACTAAATGTAAATGTAAATGTAAACATAGGGGCCCCCCAGGGCTGTGTTCTGAGCCCCCTCCTCTACTCCCTGTACACACAT
>NW_028173221.1:448689-524036 GCF_963971535.1 Notolepis coatsorum | reverse complement strand
CACGTTTCGCAATTATGCCACAACAATGTGGAACGCCCTACCCAAAGCTGTAAAGGAATGTGGATCACTACCCACTTTCAAAACCACTCTCAAAGAACACCTACGGCCCTGTAAATGTCCTAACCCAACCCCCTCCAATGTACAGTCATTTACCTAGTATGGTTTTGTCAATAGTCCAATGTACAATTTTGTTTGTTTGTACAGTGTCTCCCCCCCCCCCCCTCAATGTACAGTTTTACTTGTTTATACAGTGTGCCCCCCCCCCCCCCAACCACGTCCAATGTAAATGACCCAGTATGGTTGTCAATATCCCAATGTACCCAACCCCCCGGGCCCCCACCCAACCTCCTCCAATGTACAGTTTCTACGTCAAATGTATATACTCCCTTTTCTTGACTCCTTCTGTATCACAAACAGTACTGTATTTGCAAATCTGGTATGTCATAAATGTATAGATGTAGCAGTACTGACTATCTGTATGTCATGTATGTCATATATGTCCTGATGAATTGAAAATGGGGGACCCTGATGTAAACAAGACGAATGTCTTTCTCTGGTCTGCATCCCCTTAACAATTGTGTGTATTGAGCTGTACTGTATTGTACCCATTCTGCAATCTGTTAATAAAGTTTTCAATCAATTCAATCAATCAATCTTTGCCCATTTCCACGTCAAACAGCCTGCAAACTACCTGGCGTTCTATCGCCATGCTCTAAGACAAACTCTAACCTTAACCAACTTCGAAAGAGTGCCTAAGCTTAACCAGTGTAGAAACAGGCGTCGGCCAATCAGAGAGCGTCTCCGAGAAATGTGGCTACAGAAAAAAATCACGCGGTACAGCCAGGTACAGGGTCTATTCGGCGCTGTCCACTGGAGCGAGTGGATGTCTTGGCCAAGAGAACCAGATGTGCAGCATCGGAGCGGAGGAGATGGCGCCGCGTGCCATGGGCTTGTCGGTACCGGGTGTGGTGATTGGGTTGTGGCCGGGACGGGGAGGACGTTCAGCGGATGGACTGAGGATGAAAGTTGTTGCGTGTTGGAACCTTCAGTCAGGCTATAGCTATGTCGGCTAGTAGCTTGGCTGAGGGCAGGGACAGCTAACTAGCGTTAACTAACGCTACGTTGTCGGGGTGCTAACGTGTGGCGGATGGACTGGGAGCGGACTCCCGGGTTCATCCAAACGGGGGGGGGACAATATCATGATGGGACTGGTGAACTTTCTCCACGGTCGTCTCCTTCCTCTTGGACCTGACTCTGCGTTAGGGTGAGTTTTTGGTGCGGTCTGCTCTGTTCCCGCCGTGAATCTCTCTCTCTGTCTCTCTCTCTCTTTCTCTCTCTCTCTCTCTCTCTCTCTCTCTCTCTCTCTCCTCTCTCTCTCTCTCTCTCTCTCTCTCGTGCTCTCTCTCTCACGCTCTCTCGTGCTCTCTCTCTCTCGCTCTCTCGTGCTCTCTCTCTCTCGCTCTCTCTCTCTTGCTCTCTCTCTCTCTCTCTCGCTCTCTCTCATGCTCTCTCTGGCGCTCTCTCGTGCGCTCTCTCTCTCTCTCACGCTCTCTCGCTCTCTCTCTCTCTCGCTCTCTCTCTCTCTCTCGCTCTCTCTCTCTCTTGCTCTCTCTCTCGCTCTCTCTCTCTCTTGCTCTCTCTCACGCTCTCTCTCTCTTGCTCTCTCTATCCCTCTCTCTCTATCTTGCTCTCTCTCCCTCTCTCTATCTATATCTCTCTCTTGCTCTCTCTCTCTCTCTCGCTCTCTCTCTCTTGCTCTCTTTCTCGCTCTCTCTCTCTCTTGCTCTCTCTCACGCTATCTCTCTCTCGCTCTCTATATCCCTCTCTCTCTATCTCGCTCTCTCTCCCTCTCTCTATCTATATCTCTCTCTTTCTCTCTCTATCTCTCTCTATATCTACCTATCTGGCTTTGGGCTTGTTTGTCAGGTTCCGGGGGTGTTTTGTGCATTTTCTCTGTTGCTGCCGGGTGTGCGATTGTGCAGGTGCATTGCCACTAAGCCTCGGGCAGCGCTATTATTTAAGGATGCGTTGACTGTATCATATGCCCAGCCTCGGGCAGCGCTATTATTTAAGAATATGTTGACTGTATATAAAAAAATTATAATAATATGTAACCATAACCATAACCCCTCCCCAAAACAGAGAGACCATGCACCCCTCCTCAAGACAGAGAGAGGGAGAGGAAGAGTGAGAGGAGGAGAGAGAGGAAGTGAGAGAGAGAGGAAGGTAGGGAGAGGAAGAGAGATAGGACGGGAGAGAGAGAGGAAGGAAGAGAGAGGAAGGGATAGAGAGGAAGAGAGAGAGGAAGGGAGAGAGAGAGGAAGGTAGGAGAGGAAGAGAGAGAGGAATGGAGAGGAGAGACGAAGGAAGAGAGAGGAATGGAGAGAGAGGAAGGAAGAGAGAGGAGGAGAGGAGGAAGGGAGAGAGAGGAAGGGAGAGAGAGGAAGAGAGAGAGAGGAAGGGAGAGAGAGGAAGAGAGAGAGGAAGGGAGAGAGAGGAAGGGGGAAAAAAACAGAACCCCCCCTGCAAAAAATACTAAAAACTATTTGCAACAAAAAGCATCATTGGTAATCACAGGAAGAAAATATGCAGCCAAAAACAGAGCTGGAGTGAATTTTTCCAGGTATAACTGCATATAGGGTTTGCCTTTCCATCCAGCAGCCAGCCATCAAGCGGCCCCATCTTTATACTACTGTATTATTCATAAACACATTCCACTGTCTGCATAGATTTTTGCTTTTATTTACTGTGGTGGAAAAACAGAGAGCAAAAGAAGCTGTTTGTGTGGTAAATTATCATTGTAAATCTGGGCAATGGACGGTATTTGCAATTCAAAGGATGGATTTATGTCGATAACCCCCGGTTTATTCCGTTCGCAGGGAATCACCATCGTCAATCACTTTGCAGGCAGCCATTTTGGAAGGGAAATATCAATACAGGGATAAGGTAATTACAATGCTGATGACTCAGCAATACTGACCCTGAACCAGTCTACTAATACACTGTAACATGTGGAGATATGGGGATGAGAGAGAGGAGAGAGAGAGTGAGAGAGAGAGAGGAGAGAGAGGAGAGAGAGAGGAGATGTAGAGAGAGAGGGAGATGGAGAGTGAGAGGGAGAGAGGGAGAGAGAGAGGGGGGGAGGAGAGGAGAGAGAGAAGAGATGTAGAGAGAGAGAGAGGGAGGAGAGTGAGAAGAGATGTAGAGAGAGAGAGAGAGAGGGAGGAGAGAGAGAGAGATGTAGAGAGAGAGAGTGAGAGGGAGAAAGGTAGAGAGGTGGAGAGAGTTGAGAGGGGTAGAGAGAGAGGTAGAGGGAGAGATGGGGTAGACAGAGTTAGGGAGAGAGGGTAGAGAGAGGGGGAGAGGAGAGAGGAGAGAGAGAAGAGATGTAGAGGAGAGAGAGAAGAGATGTAGAGAGAGGAGAGGTAGAGAGAGTTAGAGGGGTAGAGAGAGATAGGGAGAGAGGTAGAGAGAGATATTCAAGAGGTTTATTTGTCACATACATACCAGGGCATACAGTGAAATGCGGGGGAGAGGGTAGAGAGAAAGAGAGGGAGGGAGAGAGAAGAGATGTAGAGGAGAGAGAGAAGAGATGTAGAGAGAGAGAGAGAGAGAGAGAGAGAGAGAGAGAGAGAGAGAGAGGAGAGAGAGAGAGAGAGAGAGAGAAGAGAGAGAGAGAGAGAGAGATGAGAGAGAGAGAGAGAGAGAGAGAGAGAGAGAGAGAGAGGAGAGAGAGAGGAGAGAGAGAGAGAGAGAGAGAGAGAGAGAGAGGAGAGAGAGAGAAGAAACTGTTCTTGTGGCGTGACGTTTTGGGCCGTGATGGACCGCAGCCTCTTGCCAGAGGGGAGTGACTCCAACAGGTTGTGACCAGGGTGGTAGGGGTCGGCCGCAATCTTACCTAAACACTTCCGAGTTCTCACCCAGCACACTACCATGTCCTTCAGCTGCTGCCCTCCGGGAGGCGCTACAGATCCCTGACCACCGAAACATCCCACTTTAAAAACAGCTCCTTCCCCACTGCCCTCTAGCAACTCACCCTACCTCTGCTTGCTGTTATGGACATAAACTGTGATATTGTGGTCTTTGTAATTATGTATCTATGTATTTAACTGCATGTAGTATGTATGTATTGTAAGATATGTTATATGTTGGAACAATGCTGTAATGCACTGAAAACAAAATTCCACCAGCCTGGCTGGGTGGTCATTAAATAATCTAATCTAATCATCTCCAGTGCCTTCAGAGCGTTGAGCTCCAGATTGTTCTGGCTGCACCAGGTCAGCAGATGGTCAATCTCCAACTCAATCAGAGATGAGTCCAATGAGGGTGGTGTCGTCCGCAAACTTCAGGAGCTTGACAGACTGGTGACTGGAGGTGCAGCTGTTGGTATAGAGAGGGTATATTCACTCACACATTCACACACCGAGGGTGGAGGCAACCATGAAAGTTACAAACCTGTGCATCAGGAGCAATTAGGGGTTGAGTGTCTTGCTCAAGGACACTTCGACAAGCTGCCCGGGAGGGTCAATAATAGTCGGGAGACATACACATTCAATGTTACCCAAATATTAGGGATGTCCCGATCCTGATCTGATTAATTGAATATGATCCCATGTGTATTTGCCTAGATAATATAGCAGCACAGTGTACACTTCAAGTACATTACAGTTAGTACAAACCAGTCCAATGTGGGTAAGATATGCTTGGGAGTTGAATAGGTCTGCTTAAAGCTCTGCTTTCCCTTGATGGTTTTCATTTAGCTTCAAATAGCCAATAACAATCAATACGATCAATTAAAATATGCCCTGATCTGCTCAGATTCTGATCTGTCCAATCAGAGCAGAACATCCCTAAAGATAGTATTGTTGAGCTGTCTGTCTGTCAAAACATAAGCTGTCAATCTGTTAAAACACAAGCTGTCAATCTGTCAAAACACAAGCTGTCAGTCTGTCAAAACACAAGCTGTCAAAACACAAGCTGTCTGTCTGTCAAAACACAAGCTGTCTGTCTGTCAAAACACAAGCTGTCAGTCTGTCAAAACACAAGCTGTTATGACGAACCAAAGATTATCATATAAAGGGAGTCCACACGTGATACCATGTTAACAAATAATTTATTAAATCCTATCTAAACAAACAATAAACAAATTAAACAACAAATGTGTATAACAGAATGGACAGAGGATCCCAAGTTGGTTCACTTGGTGGCTGATACAACCTGTCCTGTTTGATGGGAAAAGCAGATGGGAGAAGCAGACAGAAGGGTTAGACAGGGGAAACAGATATACTGTGAGTGTGCAGGCAGCTCTCTGCACTGCACAGGTGAGGGTAATTGGGTTAATGACCTACCCACTCTACCATGCTCTCTGAGTCAGAAGACTCCCCATTTGCAGGTAGAGTGGGGGTCGTCACACCCTCCCCCTAAAGAAAAGGGTTCTACCCTATTACCAAATTACATTCTTATTTACAAACAAGCTAACCCAAATCCCAAATGTAACAATAATACTTTTTCCCAAATTCAAATCAAAATCAACATACTTTTACCCTTCACCCATTCCCCTCACCATCCTGCCTCCGCTCTCAGCAACATAGGGCCCTAGGAAGCAGTTTAAGAGTAGGAGTGGGGAACAGACAAACCAGGCAAAACAAGAGTTGCACACCAGAGGAGCACACACAAATACAAATTTCAAAGCACAAAAGTCTACAATCAAACACATGGGCCAAAAAGGGATATTTTTATCTAAAGAGCTAAATGGTGTTTCCAACCAAACTATCATGGATACCTCAAATAGGGAATTCTACATTATCCACTTGGTTTAAGAGTTTAGGCCTCTTTGTGTATTATCAAAACAAACAAAATACAGCAAACTAAGAGTAACTTATTCCCCTGGTATATATACAAATAACCAACACCAAAATCACAAACAAAGCAACACAATTTAAGACACAACACCCCTGCTGACCGGTCACCCTTTCCCCTCACCCTCCTGCCTCCGCTCTCTGCAACATAGGATCCTAAGAAGCAAATTAAGAGAGCAAGAGACAGAAGGGACTGGGGAACAAATGAGACGAGTAGAACACAGGATGTTAAAAGATGAAATGTACTTCAAAACAATGGAGTTAACCCTATCAGGTCACTCTACCATTTAAATTTAAATGGTCAACCACACCCAGACGCATGTCATTGGGTGCTGGAAAGTTGCGGGCACAACAACATCATCCATCTCAGCACAATGATCATAAAGAGATTTTATCTTCTTTTTTTCCCTTCTCTTTCTCTTTCCAATTCTCTTTTTCTTTCTCTTTTTTCCCGTTTTCATTTTCTCCTTCCCAACCATCTCACTCTGAATAGTCATGGGACCACCAACTTTCTGACCAAACCTCAGGTCATTAGGGCTAAACCCTGTGATCTCCTGGGCGACCTCTCTGGAAGCCAGTAGGAGCCATGGCAGTCCCTGCTCAGGAACGGGTACTGGAGAAGTGGAACAGAGAGAAACATTATTGTAGTCCCCATTATTCCCCCCCCCCCCTTTAGATGGGAAAAAGTTGGTGGGCTTTCGGAGGTCCACATGTTATTGCATTTTTGCCTTTGGCAATAACAATTGTCTCATCCATTTTTTCAAACGGCACGGCCGTATCTAACAGCCCTCTCAAAGCCGGATCACTGTCCTGCTCTGTACCAGAATCAGTCCGCGACATGGACTGCAATGGGCCAGGCAGAACCAAACTAACATGAGCAATAAAATTTGTCTCATAAATTTTTCCAAACGGCACGGCTGTATCTAACAGCGTTTCCAAAGCCGGATCAATTTCCACCTCTGTAGCCAAACCAGTCTGTGACACGGACTGACATTTCGCAGGCAGAACCAAACTAATATGAACAGTTTCAACATCCGCGCCTTGGGTAGCCCCCTGCGCATCACACGTTGCTGTCATTTCCTGCATCACTGCACAGGCTGGATGACCAAGGACAGCACCTGATATGTCATCTAACCTAGGACTAGGAGAGTCTTGTGAGTCTGGACTAGGAGAGTCTTGTGAGTCTGGACTAGGAGAGTCTTGGGTCACTACACTTGGGAGAGGCCCCTCGGCCCACACCCGCACACCAGCAAGATTGTTACCCAGTTTGATGTCCACACCATCAACAGGCAACTCAGCGCGCACACATCTCTGCACATCACCATTCCCCAAACCTGAAATGAGAGAAATGTTATGTACAGGAACAGGGAACACAGACCATGTTGGACGAGGAGACAAAAAAAAAGTCTAGCTCCCTATGCTGCAGATCTAATTTGGCAAGCACAGCCTTTTGCTTAATCTCCTCCAAAGCGAACTCTTGTCTGTGCTTCGCTTCTTCTAAAGCCAACTGATGTCTGTGCTTTATAAGCAGAAGTTCTTTATGTTGTTCAAAACTGAGTGCCATAGTGCACTATTGGCCTAAACAAAGTGTGCCACACTCAAACAAAGTGCCATATGTCACTGTTGGCCTACAAACAAACAAAACCTATGCTGGGACAATGAAGCGTGAATACCCAGATCCAGACAGCCTGATCAAATGAACCTCCCCACCCTGACTAACTACAGGGCCTAACTAACTAACTACCTCAAAACCTCAATCTTCGTGCTACTACATGCAGGGGGTACTCATGCACTGGAACTCTCTGGGCAGAAGAAGTACCTGTTATACAGCCACTCCTCTGAGCCAGAGACGTGCTCCCGAGAGGACACAAGCGCCAATGCCAGTGCCTGGCTCTACCCACGTTTGTAGCCGCCTAAAAAATAAAACACCAAGACAAGTCCCCCTATTGGAAACCTGGCATCTTTGCCTACCTGGGGATTTATGGTTCCCAAAACACACAGACTGTATTATTATACCATGTTATATTATACCATGATACCATGTTAACAAATAATTTATTAAATCCTATCTAAACAAACAATAAACGAATTAAACAACAAATGTGTATAACAGAACGGACAGAGGATCCCAAGTTGGTTCACTTGGTGGCTGATACAACCTATCCTGTTTGATGGGAAAAGCAGATGGGAGAAGCAGACAGAAGGGTTAGACAGGGGAAACAGATATACTGTGAGTGTGCAGGCAGCTCTCTGCACTGCACAGGTGAGGGTAATTGGGTTAACGACCTACCCACTCTACCATGCTCTCTGAGGCCATGTCCCCACATATCTGGATCTTTTGCCAAACGTACATTTTATTCCACGATTGGGCCTTTCATCCACACGTAAAGGGTGTTTTCAGAGACATAAACCGAGATTTTCTTAAACGCATTTTAAAGTGAAGATTTTCCAAAATATCCGTTCAGTGGATCTGTGCAGCCACTGTAAACGCATAGTCTAGATAAACGATGACGCCACAGCTCACTACGCATGCTCAGACTGTGGCGGGCCGTAATAATATCTGGCCCGTCAGATTGTTTGGCGAATATTACTTTACTATTTCTCTAATATATATCAGATCGACTATAGGCTAGCTAGGCTATATATTTCAGCTATAATGTCCTAACAGAGAAACTACCACCACATAAAACATCCTTATTAGGGATGTCCGATATTATCGGCCGACCGATATTATCGGCCGATATCGGCAGTAAAATGTGATATCGGAAAATATCGGTATCGGTTTAAAAAAAGAAAAAAACAATAACAATATTTGATATATATATATATCCAGTGAAATGATTAGTTACCTGAAATTATTCAGTTTTTTGGGGTGGGAAACCCTGAATATATCGGTATCGGTTGATATCGGTTGATATCGGTATCGGAAATTAAGAGTTGGACAATATCGGAATATCGGTATCGGTAAAAAAGCCAATATCGAGCATCCCTAATCCTTATTACACCTTGTTTTATCCATATAGGCAGTAGCGCTTTGAAGTAATAATAACTTCTGTAGACTTGGTGCTGAAATGTCATTCAAACTATCCTTACTTATATATGTGACGAAGGCACCACACGTGAACAGTACAATGCAATTAATGAATGTCTTGGTATTTGGGATATCGCTTATCGCCACCGACTGGCCCGCATGCTTGTTGGAGCAATTTATATGCGTTTATGTGTTTGCATCAGGATCATTTTTTTTTTAACACTGTCATGTGGACAAGGATTTCTTTTTAAGCGGAGCCTGAGAATATCCGTTTGCCAAAAGATCCAGATACATGGGGACATGGCCTGAGTCGGAAGACTCCCCATTTGCAGGTAGAGTGGGGGTCGTCACACTGTCAGTCTGTCAAAACACAAGCTGTCAAAACACAAGCTGTCAAAACACAAGCTGTCAGTCTGTTAAAACACAAGCTGTCAGTCTGTCAAAACACAAGCTGCCTGTCTGTCAAAACACAAGCTGTCAAAACACAAGCTGTCAGTCTGTGAAAACACAAGCTGTCAAAACACAAGCTGTCAGTCTGTCAAAACACAAGCTGTCAGTCTGTTAAAACACAAGCTGTCAGTCTGTCAAAACACAAGCTGTCAGTCTGTTAAAATACAAGCTGTCAGTCTGTCAAAACACAAGCTGTCAGTCTGTTAAAACACAAGCTGTCAGTCTGTTAAAACACAAGCTGTCAGTCTGTCAAAACTGTCTCAGAAATTAGCCTAGATGCAGAAAAAGCATTCGACAGTGTGAGCTGGACATTTTTATATAAAACATTGATGAGGTTCGGACTGAACAGGAGGGCGATGAAGATGATCAAGGCGCTATATCAAGAACCGACAGCGAGGGTTAAGGTAAATGGCAGCTTGACGGATAGCATCAGATTAGAGAGGGCTACCAGACAGGGATGTTGTCTCTCACCGATGCTCTTCGCCGTTTTCATAGAACCTCTGGCACAACTGATCAGACAGACCGAGGACATTAAGGGAGTAAGGATAAAGGGAACGGAATATAAACTAGGCCTATTTGCGGACGACGTGATAGTATACATGAGGCAACCAGACAAGAGCTTCCCGGCACTGATGGATCTACTGACGGAATATGGCCACTACTCAGGATACAAACTAAACGTGACAAAGACACAGACCTTAGCATGGAACTATACCCCAACGACGGAAATTAGGGAACAGTACGGGATAAGATGGGACATGGACAAGATTAAATACTTAGGGGTGAACATCACGAGAGGGGTGGAGAAACTGTTTGAGGCGAACTATACACAGATAAATCAGAACATCAAGAGAGACTTAGAGAGATGGACAGTAATGCCCTTGGACTTCAATTCAAGAATAGAGGTCATTAAAATGAACATACTATCAAGGTTACTGTACCTATTCCAGTCACTACCGATACAAATACCACAGAATCAATTCAGGGAGTGGGACAGACTGATATCGAGGTTCATATGGGCGGGGAGAAGACCACGGGTCAGATATAAAACACTAGAACTACCAAAGGAAGAGGGAGGGATGGCAGTACCCAGCCTACAAGATTATTACTATGCAGCACAACTGAGAGCAGTGACGTGCTGGTGTAACGACAGATATGAGGCAAGATGGAAAGACATTGAAAAAGAAGGGGGGGGATACAATGTACAAGCTCTGGTGGGAGATAGGGAACTATTTAAAGAAAAAGAGGGACTATTAGATCCAATCACCAAATGCACCTTGACCATATGGAACAGAGTAGTAAAAACACACAAATTGGAGAAGCAGTCAGGGGTTCTGAGATGGGTAGCACATGACAAGAGATTCAAACCAGGGAGGTTAGACCATGGATTCAGAAGGTGGGAGAGGGGGGGGGGGGGGGGCAACAGCGATATGCAAAATGATAGAGAAGGGGGAAATGCAGACACTACAAAAATTAAAGGAGAAATTTGGACTAGAAAACAGGGACCACTTCAAATATCTACAGGTTAGAGACTACTACAACAAAGAAATAAGGGGGGCCAAAGACGAAGAACAGAATGGAATAATCAAGATGATAGTATGGGCATACGAAGGGGGGCAAGGAAGAGTAATATCAGCAATATACCAAGCTATAATGAACAGCAAGGGACACACGACCGATTACATAAGGGAGAAATGGGAGAGAGAGCTAGAGATAGAAATAACAGGGAAGGAATGGGGGAACATATGCGAGGTGCAACATTCAACAACAGGATCGAGGATATGGAAAGAGTTTGGATGGAAAAACATAATCAGATTCTTTATAACCCCAGAGCTGAAGGGAAAATATGCACCAACACAAAGAGCATGCTGGAGGATGTGTGGGAAGGAGGGGGCAAATCACACGCACATATTCTGGGGATGTCAGAAGCTGAAGGGGTATTGGGAGGAGATAGGGGAGGCAATGATCAGAATATTAGGATACGGATTACCACAAACAGAACTGGTGCTTTACTTAGGAGACAAATATTTAATAAAGATAATGTTGATAGCGGCCAGAAAAGCAATAACGAGACTGTGGTACAAGGAAGACCCACCGACAATAGCACAATGGGTAGGAATAGTGGAAGAGATACAGGATATGGAGAGGATAATGCACATGCTGAGGCTACAGGAAGAGAAATTTGGGGAAAGATGGGTAAAGTGGGAGGTTTATAAAGGGAACGAAAACGACATCACAGAGGAAGAACCAAATGCAACACAAGAGGGCGAAGGGTAAAGGAGGAAAGAAGTTCAAGGAGGGTCTCTGAACCCATGTCACACACTTTTGCTTTAGTTATTATTTTATAATATTTTTTTTTTGGGGTGTTACAATTGTTTTATGTTTTTGTACTTTATTATTTATGTCTGTTTAACAGTGTTATATTAATATTCAGGGATGATGTGGTTTGTGTATGGGTGAATCAAAAGGCAAAGAGAAAGGTAATAAAAAAAAAAATTAAAATAAAAAAAAGGACGAAGGATAAGGGAAGAGAGAAGCTCAAGGAGGGTCTCTGGACCCATATCACACATGCATGCCTTAGTCAGTATTTAATATTTTTGAGTAGGAATTATATTTTAAAACCTGTTTAAGGGAGGTACACAATCAGCCTTTGTATTAAGTACCTGGAAAACAACTGTAGTGGAACCAGACAACTGACCATGATACCCATGTAACCATTTATGTGCACTGCTTTTTTTGTTTTTATTGTGTTGTTAGTTTCTTTTTTCTGTAAGTGCTGTTTGTCTATAAGTGTTAATAAAAATGTAAGTTTAAAAAAAAAAAAAAAATCTCAGAAGCAAACTCCACAACCTCAGATATTGATCCTATCCCCATAAAATTATTTAAGCGAGTGTTTGATAGCGTCTCCAGTCCAGTACTGGACATTATAAACACATCCCTTACTCACAAAGGTAATTAGTGACCTCAGACTCAACTCTGATGTAAATAAAATCTTCATCTTTATCCTATTATATCTCAGTGCAGCTTTTGATACCATCGATCACAACATCCTAATAAATCGACTTTTCCCCCTGCCCCACGTTCTCTCCGCTCCTGCCCCCCCCCACCCCCATTGGTCTTCCCTTACTCTCCTCCCGACTGTCTCCCCTACTCACTCCCGCATTTGTTATCCGTTACTCGTGGTTTTATGTTTCCTGTGTTTTCTTATTGTCCTCCGTTTCCCTCTGGTTTTGTTTCTTTGTTTTCTTTGTTTTATTTTTTATGCCTATTGTCAGCGACTTTGGGTCCTTGAAAAGCGATATACAAAATAAATGAATTATTATTATTATTATTATTATTGAAAAGCTTATTGGTGTTTCTGGCTGCGTGTTGAACTGGATCAAAACATATATCAGAGGAAGGATGTTTTATATTAGTCTAGGAGACCATACATCTTACATACATATTATGCTCTATTTATCCGTTTTTATAAATATGGTTAACTGTGTGACGTTGGGTATCGCCTAGATGCTTTATTTAAATGTTTGTCGACATCTGACGTAAGGGGGGGTCGGTCGGTTCTGTTTTGTATAACTATTACATAATGTTTTTCTACATCCACAATATGCTGGGGAGATAAGCGCTAGCTTTGTTTAAATGATCTATGACTTTTATGCGTGTCACTTACGCCTCGTCATGACTTGGCTTAATACCTCTGTGGGACTGTGTAGCGTTTTGTTTATTATTTTGTGTGTGTGTACATATTTTTATTGGGCCTCAAGGATCCATCAACGTTTCAGCTACGTTCTGCTAGCCACACACACGGCATATAGTCGCGTCCACGGCCAGCGTCATCATCTGCTGTTCATCTGTTGTTGACCTACTAGTAAGCTAAAATGTCAGACGAACTGTTGCACAGCGCCCTCTCCTGACACGGCGGTCTACATGACAATGCTGCAAGGTACTGTGTCCTCCACTCTATGCGAATCATAGGAAACAACGGACTTCACAGCGAAGCATTGCCCTCCTCCGGCCTGGTGGATGTACGGCACACGCATGCAAGACACATATAGGTAGTATAACCCCCCCCCCCCCTTCTCTTGCAATAGTTCCAATTCTATTTTTTATTTTTTTTAACTTATCCATGATCTTATAAGGTTTAATGTGAATTTACTCTAGGTTTTGAGGCATCTTTTCTTTTTTTGGGGGAGTGTGGCAAGCAGCCACTGAGATAATAATCTACTTATGGTAGGTTTGAGGGAATTAGGCCCTATGGTAATATACATAGGGTTGTTGTGGTTGATATGCTCAGTCAGGGGATACCTGACAAGTATCTTGAAGGGGGGGGGGGGGGTGGGAATGGGGGATTATGTGTTTTTTTGTTTTTCTTTTCAGTCGACTGTTTTATGTTTGTTTTTATTCTCACGCTCGGATCTCAACAGGACCTTAACAAATGGATATATATCTATTATGGTGTGCTACTCCAGACAAATTACACTCAGGCATACTGCAACCTGTTTAGACTATGGCTGATTTTAAATATCTTGATTTGGAATACAGGGGGTCTTAATATTCATCATAAATGCACAAGCGTATTAACATGGATGAAAAGACAACAGGTTGATGTGGCTCTTTTAAGTGAAACACATCTTTTAATGGCTGACAATACAAAGCTGGCGGATAAAGTCTATCATAACATAAACTTTTCTTCCTTGGTGTAGCTATAGTAGCTAAACGGAAGTTGAATGTTAAACTATTAGACATATGGTCTGATGCAGATGGTCGAGTTACTATTGCCAAGATAGATTACTTTAACAGGAAAATTACTCTGGTAGCGGCTTACGCCCCTAATGTTTATGACGCTAACTTCTATGCTATACTCATTGCAGCAATGCTGGATCTCCCTGAGTATTAATTTATAGTGGGTGCGGATTTTAATGCCATCTGGGATCCCTTGATTGATAAATCCAATCACACCACAACCAATGACCAGAGACAGGCCTCCACGGCCCTACAGGCCTGGTCCAAGGACACAGGGGTAATTGATTTGTGGCGGTCGCTCAATCCAACTGCGCGAGATTTTTCCTTTTTCTCAGAAGGCACAAAACCTTTTCTAGAATAGATTATGTTTTTGCGTCCCCTAGACTATTTGATAGCTTTGACGTTGAATTGGGGCCCAATGCATTGTCAGACCACAAATATTTATTTCTAAAGGGTTCACTCAGTAGAATGACATTCCGGGCCCCTAGATGACACTTTAACTCGACACTGCTGAAGAACAAGGAATTCAACCTGCAATTTAAAGAAAAACTCGTTGAATTCCTGCAGTTTAATGCTGGATCGGTACAAGACCCCAGAATTTTATGGAACTCGGTTAAGGGTTTTATCAGGAGTAACACTACTCTCTTTTCCTCTAACCTCCGTAAGGAACGTCTCTCCAAATTGGTAGAACTGGAAGGGCTTCACTCCACGTTGTTTTCCTCTTTGCAGCGCAACTACTCTGGTCGACTGGAGTTTCAAATTAAAATGTTGAAAAAGGAGATTAACTCCATCTTAAGACAACAATCTGAATTTAAAATGCACAGAACAAGACAACATTATTACTTTCATGGCTCTAAACCTAGCCACCTACTAGCTATGAATATACGGGCCAGTGAACAATTTGCGGATATCCATCAAGGACCAACAGGGGAAGGATACCACGGACCCCAAAAAAATCAACAAGACTTTTCGTTCATTTTATTCCAACCTGTATGAATCAGAAGTGATCTTCGATCATAATAAGCTGGAGGAATGTCAATATGGCACTCATATCTGTCCTACTTAAGAAAGATAAGGACCCCACCGAATGCGGCAGCTATAGACCCTTAAGCCTCCTCGGAACCGATCTCAAGCTGTAAGCTAAGGTGCTAGCCATCCGACTTCAAAAGCATATGACATCTCTAGTTCACCCTGATCACGGATAATATTAGATGGTTACTGCATGTGATCTATGCCAGCAAGGATGCTGCGACCCCTACGGCTCTCATATCCTTAGACGCGATGAATGCCTTTGACAGATTGGAGTGGGTTAGGGTATTGGAGTGGTCTTATTTATGGGCAGTACTTAGAAGGATGGGGTTAGGTGAAGGGTTTATCCATATGATCAAAGTGCTATATACAGGTCCATCGGCCATGATTTTAACAGGTAAACTCTGCTCGCCACTCTTCCCTGTATCACGCTCGTCCAGACAGGGTTGTCCTCTTAGTTTCGGACAATTTTCTCTATCCCTCGAACCTTTAGCTCAGTACATAAGACAAGCCCAGACCATATCACCGGTCTCAATTAAGGGCACACAGAACGACTCCAACTCATTCAAAACTCGGCAGCTAGGCTACTAACTAGAACAAAGAGGAGAGATCAGTCCAGTATTAGCTAACATGCTACACTGGCTTCCGGTAACATTTAGAATTGATTTCAAGGCCCTCCTCCTTATATACAAAGCACTAAATGGAACAGGACCAAGCTACATTGCAAATTCTCTAGTCAACTATGTGCCTCCTAGAACATTGCGATCATCTACTACTGGTCTATTGAAGGTTCCAAGCCACAGTCTAAGGAAAATCGGGGATGCAAACTATGCACCAAAGTTATGGAACACTCTACCTATGGACATTAGGGAAGCTAGATCTCGTAATATTTCCCAAAATAAGCCAAAAACGTACCTCTTCACCATAGCCTTCTAATACACTCTAGCACTATTTTACTCTGTCCATTCTATTGCATAATTTTACTATATATTCTATTCTACTATTTTATTGCACTGTATTATTTTACTCTGTCTATTTTTTTTATTACAGGTTCAAAACCGTCAGGTATTAAACTGTGTGGGTATCAAACAAGAGACTGTTGGGCTTTAAAACTGTAGGACTCAGACCTAGAACTGCGCCCTGAGAGGGAGGTTTGCCCTGGGTGGGAGGTTCGAAGGGTCAAAGTGGGTATAAAACAGGAGGGAAGACTGTCAAGTTTTAAACTGTGGATACCAAACAGAGAAGGTAAAGACGACTTTGAATTGTTGAACACAGTAATCCAGAACTATTTTATTGCACTGTAAAAAAAATTGTTTCACAGGCTCTTCCTGGTCAGATGACACCTTTGCTAATCCTGCTGACTTGAATACATTCAGACATGCACACACACACACACACACACGCACACACACACGCACACGCACACGCACACGCACACGCACACACACACACACATACACACACACACAAGCACACACACACACACACACATACACATTTACATTACATTAAACGCCAACACAGCACAACTGTCACCATGTCACTTTTGTAAAAGAGATCCTTCATGACAAGGGGAGGAGGAGAAAGACTGATCAGAGGGAGGAGGAGCAGAAGAGAGGAGGGAGAGGAGAGGAGAGAGGAGAGAGGAGAGAGGAGGGGGGAGAGAGGAGGGAGGGGAGAGGAGAGAGGAGAGGGGAGAGAGGAGGGAGGGGAGAGGAGAGAGGAGGGGGGAGAGAGGAGAGAAGAGAGAGGAGGGGGGAGAGAGCAGGGAGGGGAGAGGAGAGAGGAGAGGGGAGGGGGGAGAGAGGAGAGAGGGTAGAGAGGAGAGAGGAGAGAGGAGGGGGGACAGGGGAGAGGAGAAAGGAGAGAGGAGAGAGGAGAGGAGAGAGGAGAGAGGAGAGAGAGGAGAGGAGAGAGGAGAGGGGAGATGAGAGGAGAGAGGAGAGAGAGGAGAGGAGAGATGAGAGAGGAAGGAGGGGAGAGGAGAGGAGAGAGAGGAGGGAGGGGATAGGAGAGGGGAGGGAGGAGAGAGGAGGGAGGGGAGAGGAGGGAGGAGAGAGGAGAGAGGAGAGAGGAGAGAGGAGAGAGGAGAGAGGAGAGAGGAGAGAGGATAAACCGAAAAGCTTTCCTGTGCCAAAGTGAACCCCACCCTGGGTTCAGACCAAGCAGAGGACCACCCCACCCTGGGTTCAGACCAAGCAGAGGACCACCCCACCCTGGGTTCAGACCAAGCAGAGGACCACCCCACCCTGGGTTCAGACCAAGCAGAGGACCACCCCACCCTGGGTTCAGACCAAGCAGAGGACCACCCCACCCTGGGTTCAGACCAAGAGCTTAGGGAGCTCTGACTTCTATATACTTTAAAAGAGGAGGTTGTTATTATTACCAATAATGATGTAGTATAAGGAGGTAGCTTACCAATAATGATGTAGTATAAGGAGGTAGCTTACCAATAATGATGTAGTATAAGGAGGTAGTTTACCAATAATGATGTAGTATAAGGAGGTAGCTTACCAATAATGATGTAGTATAAGGAGGTAGCTTACCAATAATGATGTAGTATAAGGAGGTAGCTTACCAATAATGATGTAGTATAAGGAGGTAGCTTACCAATAATGATGTAGTATAAGGAGGTAGCTTACCAATAATGATGTAGTATAAGAGGTAGCTTACCAATAATGATGTAGTATAAGGAGGTAGCTTACCAATAATGATGTAGTATAAGAGGTAGTTTACCAATAATGATGTAGTATATGGAGGTAACTTACCAATAATGATGTAGTATAAGGAGGTAGCTTACCAATAATGATGTAGTATAAGGAGGTAGCTTACCAATAATGATGTAGTATAAGGAGGTAGCTTACCAATAATGATGTAGTATAAGTAGGTAGCTTACCAATAATGATGTAGTATAAGGAGGTAGCTTAGCAATAATGATGTAGTATAAGGATGTAGTTTACCAATAATGATGTAGTATAAGGAGGTAGCTTACCAATAATGATGTAGTATAAGGAGGTAGCTTAGCAATAATGATGTAGTATAAATCTTACCAATAATGATGTAGTATAAGGAGGTAGTTTACCAATAATGATGTAGTATAAGAGGTAGCTTACCAATAATGATGTAGTTTAAGGAGGTAGCTTACCAATAATGATGTAGTATAAGGAGGTAGCTTACCAATAATGATGTAGTATAAGGAGGTAGCTTACCAATAATGATGTAGTATAAGGAGGTAGCTTACCAATAATGATGTAGTATAAGAGGTAGCTTACCAATAATAATGTAGTATAAGGATGTAGCTTACCAATAATGATGTAGTATAAGAGGTAGCTTACCAATAATGATGTAGTATAAGGAGGTAGCTTACCAATAATGATGTAGTATAAGGAGCTAGCTTACCAATAATGATGTAGTTTAAGGAGGTAGCTTACCAATAATAATGTAGTATAAGGAGGTAGCTTAGCAATAATGATGTAGTATAAATCTTACCAATAATGATGTAGTATAAGGAGGTAACTTACCAATAATGATATAGTATAAGGAGGTAGCTTAGCAATAATGATGTAGTATAAATCTTACCAATAATGATGTAGTATAAGGAGGTAGCTTACCAATAATGATGTAGTATAAGAGGTTGCTTACCAATAATGATGTAGTATAAGGAGGTAGCTTACCAATAATGATGTAGTATAAGGAGGTAGCTTACCAATACTGATGTAGTATAAGGAGGTAGTTTACCAATAATGATGTAGTATAAGGAGGTAGCTTACCAATAATGATGTAGTATAAGGAGGTAGCGTACCAATAATGATGTAGTATAAGGAGGTAGCTTACCAATAATGATGTAGTATAAGGAGGTAGCTTACCAATAATGATGTAGTATAAGGAGGTAGCTTACCAATAATGATGTAGTATAAGGAGGTAGCTTACCAATAATTATGTAGTATAAGGAGGCAGCTTAGCAATAATGATGTAGTATAAATCTTACCAATAATGATGTAGTATAAGGAGGTAGCTTACCAATAATGATGTAGTATAAGAGGTAGCTTACAAATAATGATGTAGTATAAGGAGGTCGCTTACCAATAATGATGTAGTATAAAGAGGTAGCTTACCAATAATGATGTAGTATAAGGAGGTAGCTTACCAATAATGATGTAGTATAAGAGGTAGCTTACCAATAATGCTGTAGTATAAGGAGGTAGCTTACCAATAATGATGTAGTATAAGGAGGTAGTTTACCAATAATTATGTAATTTAAGGAGGTAGCTTAGCAATAATGATGTAGTATACATCTTACCAATAATGATGTAGTATAAGGAGGTAGCTTACCAATAATGATGTAGTATAAGATGTAGCTTACCAATAATGATGTAGTATAAGTAGGTAGCTTACCAATAATGATGTAGTATAACGAGGTATCTTACCAATAATGATGTAGTATAAGGAGGTAGCTTAGCAATAATGATGTAGTATAAGGAGGTAGCTTAGCAATAATGATGTAGTATAAGGAGGTAGCTTACCAATAATGATGTAGTATAAGGAGGTAGCTTACCAATAATGATGCAGTATAAGGAGGTAGCTTAGCAATTATGATGTAGTATAAGGAGGTAGTTTACCAATAATGCTGTAGTATAAGGAGGTAGCTTAGCAACAATGATGTAGTATAAGGAGGTAGCTTAGCAATAATGATGTAGTATAAATCTTACCAATAATGATGTAGTATAAGGAGGTAGTTTACCAATAATGATGTAGTATAAGAGGTAGCTTACCAATAATGATGTAGTATAAGGAGGTAGCTTACCAATAATGATGTAGTATGAGGTAGCTTACCAATAATGATGTAGTATAAGGAGGTAGATAACCAATAATGATGTAGTATAAGAGGTAGCTTACCAATAATGATGTAGTATAAGGAGGTAGCTTACCAATAATGATGTAGTATAATGAGGTAGCTTACCAATAATGATGTAGTATAAGATGTAGCTTAAAAATAATGATGTAGTATAAGGAGGTAGCTTAACAATAATGATGTAGTATAAAGAGCTAGCTTACCAATAATGATGTAGTATAAGGAGGTAGCTTACCAATAATGATGTAGTATAAGGAGGTAGCTTACCAATAAAGATGTAGTATAAGGAGGTAGCTTACCAATAATGATGTATTATAAGGAGGTAGCTTACCAATAATGATGTAGTATAAGGAGGTAGCTTACCAATAATTATGTAGTTTAAGGAGGTAGCTTACCAATAATGATGTAGTATAAGGAGGTAGCTTAGCAATAATGATGTAGTATAAATCTTACCAATAATGATGTAGTATAAGGAGGTAGTTTACCAATAATGATGTAGTATAAGAGGTAGCTTACCAATAATGATGTAGTATAAGAAGGTAGCTTACCAATACTGATGTAGTATAAGGAGGTAGCTTACCAATAATGATGTAGTATAAGGAGGTAGCTTACCAATAATGATGTAGTATAAGGAGGTAGCTTACCAATAATGATGTAGTATAAGAGGTAGCTTACCAATAATAATGTAGTATAAGGATGTAGCTTACCAATAATGATGTAGTATAAGAGGTAGCTTACCAATAATGATGTAGTATAAGGAGGTAGCTTACCAATAATGATGTAGTATAAGGAGCTAGCTTACCAATAATGATGTAGTTTAAGGAGGTAGCTTACCAATAATAATGTAGTATAAGGAGGTAGCTTAGCAATAATGATGTAGTATAAATCTTACCAATAATGATGTAGTATAAGGAGGTAACTTACCAATAATGATGTAGTATAAGGAGGTAGCTTAGCAATAATGATGTAGTATAAATCTTACCAATAATGATGTAGTATAAGGAGGTAGCTTACCAATAATGATGTAGTATAAGAGGTTGCTTACCAATAATGATGTAGTATAAGGAGGTAGCTTACCAATAATGATGTAGTATAAGGAGGTAGCTTACCAATACTGATGTAGTATAAGAAGGTAGTTTACCAATAATGATGTAGTATAAGCAGGTAGCTTACCAATAATGATGTAGTATAAGGAGGTAGCTTACCAATAATGATGTAGTATAAGGAGGTAGCTTACCAATAATGATGTAGTATAAGGAGGTAGCTTACCAATAATGATGTAGTATAAGGAGGTAGCTTACCAATAATGATGTAGTATAAGGAGGTAGCTTACCAATAATTATGTAGTATAAGGAGGCAGCTTAGCAATAATGATGTAGTATAAATCTTACCAATAATGATGTAGTATAAGGAGGTAGCTTACCAATAATGATGTAGTATAAGAGGTAGCTTACAAATAATGTAGTATAAGGAGGTAGCTTACCAATAATGATGTAGTATAAGGAGGTAGCTTACCAATAATGATGTAGTATAAGGAGGTAGCTTACCAATAATGATGTAGTATAAGAGGTAGCTTACCAATAATGCTGTAGTATAAGGAGGTAGCTTACCAATAATGATGTAGTATAAGGAGGTAGTTTACCAATAATTATGTAATTCAAGGAGGTAGCTTAGCAATAATGATGTAGTATACATCTTACCAATAATGATGTAGTATAAGGAGGTAGCTTACCAATAATGATGTAGTATAAGATGTAGCTTACCAATAATGATGTAGTATAAGTAGGTAGCTTACCAATAATGATGTAGTATAACGAGGTATCTTACCAATAATGATGTAGTATAAGGAGGTAGCTTAGCAATAATGATGTAGTATAAGGAGGTAGCTTAGCAATAATGATGTAGTATAAGGAGGTAGCTTACCAATAATGATGTAGTATAAGGAGGTAGCTTACCAATAATGATGCAGTATAAGGAGGTAGCTTAGCAATTATGATGTAGTATAAGGAGGTAGTTTACCAATAATGCTGTAGTATAAGGAGGTAGCTTAGCAACAATGATGTAGTATAAGGAGGTAGCTTAGCAATAATGATGTAGTATAAATCTTACCAATAATGATGTAGTATAAGGAGGTAGTTTACCAATAATGATGTAGTATAAGAGGTAGCTTACCAATAATGATGTAGTATAAGGAGGTAGCTTACCAATAATGATGTAGTATAATGAGGTAGCTTACCAATAATGATGTAGTATAAGGAGGTAGATAACCAATAATGATGTAGTATAAGAGGTAGCTTACCAATAATGATGTAGTATAAGAAGGTAGCTTACCAATAATGATGTAGTATAATGAGGTAGCTTACCAATAATGATGTAGTATAAGATGTAGCTTAAAAATAATGATGTAGTATAAGGAGGTAGCTTAACAATAATGTAGTATAAAGAGCTAGCTTACCAATAATGATGTAGTATAAGGAGGTAGCTTACCAATAATGATGTAGTATAAGGAGGTAGCTTACCAATAATGATGTATTATAAGGAGGTAGCTTACCAATAATGATGTAGTATAAGGAGGTAGCTTACCAATAATTATGTAGTTTAAGGAGGTAGCTTACCAATAATGATGTAGTATAAGGAGGTATCTTACCAATAATGATGTATTATAAGGATGTAGCTTACCAATAATGATGTAGTATAAGGAGGTAGCTTACCAATAATTATGTAGTTTAAGGAGGTAGCTTACCAATAATGATGTAGTATAAGGAGGTATCTTACCAATAATGATGTAGTATAAGGAGGTAGTTTAACAATAATTATGTAGTTTAAGGAGGTATCTTACCAATAATGATGTAGTATAAGGAGGTAGCTTACCAATAATGATGTAGTATAAGGAGGTAGCTTACCAATAATGATGTAGTATAAGGAGGTAGCTTACCAATAATGATGTAGTATAAGGAGGTAGCTTACCAATAATGATGTAGTATACATCTTACCAATAATGATGTAGTATAAGGAGGTAGCTTACCAATAATGATGTAGTATAAGATGTAGCTTACCAATAATGATGTAGTATAAGTAGGTAGCTTACCAATAATGATGTAGTATAACGAGGTATCTTACCAATAATGATGTAGTATAAGGAGGTAGCTTAGCAATAATGATGTAGTATAAGGAGGTAGCTTAGCAATAATGATGTAGTATAAGGAGGTAGCTTACCAATAATGATGTAGTATAAGGAGGTAGCTTACCAATAATGATGCAGTATAAGGAGGTAGCTTAGCAATTATGATGTAGTATAAGGAGGTAGTTTACCAATAATGCTGTAGTATAAGGAGGTAGCTTAGCAACAATGATGTAGTATAAGGAGGTAGCTTAGCAATAATGATGTAGTATAAAGCTTACCAATAATGATGTAGTATAAGGAGGTAGTTTACCAATAATGATGTAGTATAAGAGGTAGCTTACCAATAATGATGTAGTATAAGGAGGTAGCTTACCAATAATGATGTAGTATAATGAGGTAGCTTACCAATAATGATGTAGTATAAGGAGGTAGATAACCAATAATGATGTAGTATAAGAGGTAGCTTACCAATAATGATGTAGTATAAGGAGGTAGCTTACCAATAATGATGTAGTATAATGAGGTAGCTTACCAATAATGATGTAGTATAAGATGTAGCTTAAAAATAATGATGTAGTATAAGGAGGTAGCTTAACAATAATGATGTAGTATAAAGAGCTAGCTTACCAATAATGATGTAGTATAAGGAGGTAGCTTACCAATAATGATGTAGTATAAGGAGGTAGCTTACCAATAATGATGTATTATAAGGAGGTAGCTTACCAATAATGATGTAGTATAAGGAGGTAGCTTACCAATAATTATGTAGTTTAAGGAGGTAGCTTACCAATAATGATGTAGTATAAGGAGGTATCTTACCAATAATGATGTATTATAAGGATGTAGCTTACCAATAATGATGTAGTATAAGGAGGTAGCTTACCAATAATTATGTAGTTTAAGGAGGTAGCTTACCAATAATGATGTAGTATAAGGAGGTATCTTACCAATAATGATGTAGTATAAGGAGGTAGTTTAACAATAATTATGTAGTTTAAGGAGGTATCTTACCAATAATGATGTAGTATAAGGAGGTAGCTTACCAATAATGATGTAGTATAAGGAGGTAGCTTACCAATAATGATGTAGTATAAGGAGGTAGCTTACCAATAATGATGTAGTATAAGGAGGTAGCTTACCAATAATGATGTAGTATAAGGAGGTAGCTTACCAATAATGATGTAGTATAAGGAGGTAGCTTACCAATAATGATGTAGTATAAGGAGGTAGCTTACCAATAATGATGTAGTTTAAGGAGGTATCTTACCAATAATGATGTAGTATAAGGAGGTAGTTTACCAATAATGATGTAGTATAAGGAGGTAGCTTACCAATAATGATGTAGTATAAGGATGTATCTTACCCATAAGGGCCTTAAAATGAACTTGAAACTGCATTTGCATCCTAGTCCGGCAGAGCAGCTCCTTGTGTTATTATCTCTAATGAAGTGCTTCACGGGGGTTTAGACGGGCCCTGTACAGTACAGCACACATACTGTACATGCAGTTCTTCACATGCCCACAGGAGGGCAGTATAGCTCTACAGTGTGAGAGCTTATTCTGTGGTGATGACATCAAATGAACCTGAAAACAAAATAAATAAAAGATTCTGTTCACTTTAAAGCAGCAGTTTAGACCGATGAAAGGGACTTAGCTGAGGGATTCAGACAGCCTTAGTGTGTGTGTGTGTGTGTGTGTGTGTGTGTGTGTGTGTGTGTGTGTGTGTGTGTGTGTGTGTGTGTGTGTGTGTGTGTGTGTGTGTGTGTGTGTGTGTGTGTGTGTGTGTGTGTGTGTGTGTGTGTGTGTGTTGTAATGGTGTGTGTTTTGCTGTGTGGTTGTGTTGTGTTGTGTTGGATGTTGTGTTTACATTTAGTCATGTAACTGATGCTTTTATTCACAGTGGGAAATTGGCCAGGTTTCAGCTGTCCTGTGGTGGTTTCAGCTGTCCTGTGGTGATTTCAGCTGTCCTGTGGTGTGACCGGTTGGGGTTAGTGGTGTAGTCCTGTGGTGGGAAGTTCATTCCACCCTTGTGGAGCGAGGACAGAGAATAGCCTGCTTCTCTTTGATGACCATCCCGGAGCTCGGATAGGAGTGGGTCTGAGTCGGCCAGAAGATGCAGAGCGTAGGAGTCTTGAGGGTGTGTAGTAAGAAGATGTAGAGCGGAGGGGTCTTGAGGGTGTGTAGTTAGATGATGCAGAGCGTAGGGGTCTTGAGGGTGTGTGGTTAGAAGATGCAGAGCGTAGGGGTCTTGAGGGTGTGTGGTTAGAAGACGCAGAGTGTAGGGGTCTTGAGGGTGTGTAGTTAGAAGATGTAGAGCGGAGGGGTCTTGAGGGTGTGTAGTTAGAAGATGCAGAGCGGAGGGGTCTTGAGGGTGTGTAGTTAGTAGATGCAGAGCGGACGTGTCTTGAGGGTGTGTAGTTAGAAGATGCAGAGCGGAGGGGTCTTGAGGGTGTGTAGTTAGAAGATGCAGAGTGTAGGGGTCTTGAGGGTGTGTAGTTAGAAGATGCAGAGCGGAGGGGTCTTGAGGGTGTGTAGTTAGAAGATGCAGAGCGTAGGGGTCTTCAGGGCGTGTTGTTAGAAGATGCAGAGCGTAGGGGTCTTGAGGGTGTGTGGTTAGAAGATGCAGAGCGTAGGGGTCTTGAGGGTGTGTAGTTAGAAGATGCAGAGTGTAGGGGTCTTGAGGGTGTGTAGTTAGAAGATGCAGAGCGTATGGGTCTTGAGGGTGTGTAGTTAGAAGATACAGAGTGTAGGGGTCTTGAGGGTGTGTAGTTAGAAGATGCAGAGCGGAGGGGTCTTGAGGGTGTGTAGTTAGAAGATGCAGAGCGTAGGGGTCTTGAGGGAGTGTAGTTAGAAGATGCAGAGCGTAGGGGTCTTGAGGGTGTGTAGTTAGAAGATGCAGAGCGTAGGGGTCTTGAGGGTGTGTAGTTAGGGATGTAGAGCGTATGGGTCTTGAGGGTGTGTAGTTAGAAGATGCAGAGCGTAGGGGTCTTGAGGGTGTGTAGTTAGAAGATGCAGAGCGTAGGGGTCTTCAGGGCGTGTAGTTAGAAGATGCAGAGCGTAGGGGTCTTGAGGGTGTGTGGTTAGAAGATGCAGAGCGTAGGGGTCTTGAGGGTGTGTGGTTAGAATATGCAGAGAGTAGGGGTCTTGAGGGTGTGTAGTTAGAAGATGTAGAGCATAGGGGTCTTGAGGGTGTGTAGTTAGAAGATGCAGAGCGTAGGGGTCTTGATGGTGTGTAGTTAGAAGATGCAGAGCGTAGGGGTCTTGAGGGTGTGTAGTTAGAAGATGCAGAGCGTAGGGGTCTTGAGGGTGTGTGGTTAGAGGATGTAGAGCGTAGGGGTCTTGAGGGTGTGTGGTTAGAAGATGCAGAGTGTAACTGAGGGGTTACAAAACCCTGACTGTATTAAAGATTGTGATATATTAAACCACTGCTAGTTATGTACTTTAATTACTGGCCAAACAGTAGATCAAATATTGATGGTGAACACTCACAAGAACACGGCATTGACACAGAAATACTATTGGAGGGTAATTTATTATTATTAGGCAACGTTAGGTTACAGATTGAGAATTAGGGTCGCGCTTGTATGGTGAAGAATATACGTAAAGTCAGTCAAGAGCATAAGTCACTAAGAATAGCAGGAATCCTATGATGGGTCTAAGCTGACGCCACCTGTTGTATAGTAGCAATTATATAGGGCAACACCGGTACCAACTGGAGACAAGGGGTTCCCTCCGGGGTGTAAAGCCGGGAGGGTAGAGGAATGTTCGGGTACTCCGTCTGAGTCAACGAGGAATAAAGAGGCTCCAGGTACAGGAGTCGGTGCTTGTACTCCCTTGATCAGCAGACAAAAGCAATAGTTGTAATCCAAGATGCTCGACAGCATTGACGACAGCCAGCCAGCCCCTTCCACGAGGCAGGCCCGAGTGGTAATCCTCACGAGGTTAAATCCCAAACGACAGTGGAAATCAACGGTGCTCTTCTCCGGTAGTCACGGTCCCAAAGCAATATAATCCAACCAGGAATGGTTCTGCAATCGCAGACGCCGATTCTCCTGTGCACTATACTTCACATTAAACTAGGTCGAACTTGACGTTACTTCACTAAACTCTGACACTTTTACTATTCTATTCGCACATGTTCTAAATGCTCTATTTAGACGCAAGGTTGCTCACTTCACTGCACGTTGACTCGTGGTGAAGGTAGTAAGGTACTGAACTGAATGAACGAAGTGCTGCTGAATTGAACTAAGCACGGTGTGCGCACCTTGCGCTGTATTTATACTTAAGTGATTATCTAGTCCCAACCTCAGTCCTTGTCTCGTATTACTACGCTGACTCTGGGCATGTTCTGACATGCCTGCAGTTGTCTTTGAACTTGCCGTTGGGGGCTTGCGCGTTGGCGCCTGGGGGTGCTGTCCAATAGGAGAGCGAATATTACTCTGGTCTGTACGCAGGTAAAGGGATATTCCGTGTATATATATAAATAATATACAAAGTATATCAAACGATACATATATATATTCAGTTTAATCTGGCCCTTCACAACACAGAGCGTAGGGGTCTTGAGGGTGTGTAGTTAGAATATGTAGAGCGGAGGGGTCTTGAGGGTGTGTGGTTAGAGGATGTAGAGCGTAGGGGTCTTGAGGGTGTGTGGTTAGAAGATGCAGAGCGTAGGGGTCTTGAGGGTGTGTAGTTAGAATATGTAGAGCGGAGGGGTCTTGAGGGTGTGTAGTTAGAAGATGCAGAGCGGAGGGGTCTTGAGGGTGTGTAGTTAGAAAATGCAGAGCGGAGGGGTCTTGAGGGTGTGTAGTTAGAAGATGTAGAGCGTAGGGGTCTTGAGGGTGTGTGGTTAGAAGATGTAGAGCGGAGGGGTCTTGAGGGTGTGTAGTTAGAAGATGCAGAGCGGAGGGGTCTTGAGGGTGTGTAGTTAGAAAATGCAGAGCGGAGGGGTCTTGAGGGTGTGTGGTTAGAGGATGTAGAGCGTAGGGGTCTTGAGGGTGTGTGGTTAGAAGATGCAGAGCGTAGGGGTCTTGAGGGTGTGTAGTTAGAATATGTAGAGCGGAGGGGTCTTGAGGGTGTGTAGTTAGAAGATGCAGAGTGTAGGGGTCTTGAGGGTGTGTAGTTAGAAGATGCAGAGCGGAGGGGACTTGAGGGTGTGTAGTTAGAAAATGCAGAGCGGAGGGGTCTTGAGGGTGTGTAGTTAGAAGATGTAGAGCGGAGGGGTCTTGAGGGTGTGTAGTTAGAAGATGCAGAACGTAGGGGTCCTGAGGGTGTGTAGTTATAGACCATTGACCTGAGGTAGAAGGGAGCCGTTCCCCTCGCTGCACGGTATGCCAATTTGTGCGGCGATGGGGAGCCAGTGCAGCTCTCTAAGAAGTGGGGTAACTTTGGCAGGTTGGATAGGCGTGCGGCTGCATTCTGAATGAGTTGAAGTGGGGTGGCTTCTTTTGTCAGCAAGGGGCGGATCCTTCTGACATTGCTCAGGAAGAATCTACAGGTTTGGGTTGTTGAGGCGACGTGAGCAGAGAAGTTCAGCCAGTTGTCAAGGACTTCACCTAGGTTCTTGGCAGTCTGGGACAGACCTCCATTTTGCTTAGATTCAGTTGAGGTGATTGGTCGAGTTTTTGGAGATTCTTAGCCAAGGCCTCAATCTTATAGAGCAGTCCAAGTTCGAGGTTACAAAGCTCCGGAGTTGCAAGTATCTATAGAAGTGTGACCTAGGGATCTTGTATTTCTGTACTAGCTGTTCAAAGGAGGCAAAGTTGCCATCTATATAGAGGTCAGACAGCGTAATCACTCCACTCCCAGCCCAACTGTCGAAGGCCTTATCCATCGTTGATGGGACAAACATGTGATTTCTTGTGATCGGATGCAGCCAGTGATAGTTCCCTGAGGGAGAAGGTTCTTTTAAATTGGTTCCACACTTTTATCCAATGGATGACAACTGGGTTCGAGGTAAAGCTAGATATGGGCTGTGTGAACGGGAGCTTAGCACATAACAAGGCAGATAGGGAGGTGGATTTAACCAATGCACTCTCCAGTACTGTCCACCAGGGGGCTGTGTCCTCCCCCCTTACCCAGTATAATAACGATCTTATGTTTGCTGCCCAGTAGTAGTAAATAAAGTTTGGAAGCGCCATCCCACCCATTACGCAGGGTCTCTGCAGCATAGATCTTTTGATCCGGGCATTTTTTGTTCCAGATAAAGGAAGATATCTGGTTGTTTATCTTGGAGAAGAATGTTTTGGTCAGAAAGACTGGAAGACTCTGAAATACATATAGAAATTTCGGCAATACATTCATCTTTATTGTGTTGATTCTCCCACCCAGGGATCGCGACAGGGGGTCCCAACGTTCAATATCTCTAGCCAAGTTGGACAGTAAGGGTTGATAGTTAGCCATATATAGGTCCTTATTTTCATGCGTGATCCATATCCCGAGGTACTTGAACTTTTTAGGGCTAATCTTTAACGGGAATGTGCTCAGAGGTATCCGATCCGCCGAGGTGCCGACGGCATCAGTTCGCTTTTTTGGTTTGAGTTATGTTTTGATTTTGTTTAGTTATTTATTTTGTTGTATTCATTTACATGTTCGAAATAAAGATTTCAAATCAAATCAAATATGCGTCGGGCCTATAATTCGCGTTTTAGGAATTACTGCTCTACACTCTAAAAACATACTTATATTCACGAGCGTACTAACACGACAATGTATGAATGGAAAAATATAACGTTCCCACATCCGGAACGATAGATACCCGATGTTGAATGGGCCATAGTAATGTCGATATAGCTATAATATTTAAAAAGTTATAGCCCTAGGCGGTCAGGTGGCGTAACGGAGATTGCGTTCGTCACCAAACCCCGGAGCGGCTGGATTCGCCTGTTAGAATCCAGCTCACAGCTCCGGGGTTGTCACCAGCTTGGCTGGCCGTTCACACTAATACAATTGGCAGTATTAGAGGGTGGGAGAAGCTGGCGGGGTGGGTCCGGGTCGTTGTAAACAGCGACTCCTACAGTTCGGTCGGGGCACCTGCTAAGCGTGGATAGGATCTAAGGGGGGTAGTGTGATCCTTCCACACGCTACGCCCTCTCAGTGAGAGTCCGCGCTGCCAGGTGAAAAGAAGCAGTTGATTGGCTGGACGTGTGTCGGAGGAAGCACGTGGTAGCCTCCACTCTCCCAGACCGACTGTGGGGGGTAAGTGCGCCGCGACCAGGAAGGGGATTGGGAATTGGCATAACGACTAACATTGGGATGGGAGAAAAATCGGAGGAAAATGGAGGGGGAAAAAGATAAAAAAAAAAAAAAAACGTTATAGCCCTGCAAAGAAGGTGAGTGACTCCATAGGCTTACAGTGCTGGCAGAGAGTGGGCAAAGATGGGCATACTGCGTGGCAGACAATGTGTTAAGAGGCCAAACACCAAACAGTAAAAGGCATCGGATTCACGCTGTTACACAGTATTTACACCATGTGCCAAACAACGCTACTGGACATCATTAATTAAATGTGACAACAGTGTCTTAGGTGCACTCTCTCCTCCTCTCTCTTTCTTCCTCTATCGCTCTTTCTTCCACTCTCTCCTCCTCTCTTTCCTCCTCCTCCTCTCCCTCTCTCTCTCTCTTCATCCTCTCTTTCTCTCATCCTCTCTCTCTTTCCTCCTCTCTCTCTCCTGCTCTCTCTCTCTCTCTCTCCCCCTCTCCCTCTAACTCAAGTTCAGACCTATGTTACTCTATTACGTTAGCACTAAAAGTTAATTTTCTTTCTGGAATCAGAAACTTCAGAATGTCATCTTTCAATAGAGACCAGGCTCATGCATGTGCTATAAGGATAAAGTATGTTGTTTTGGTTTGCAAAAAAGGTATGCAGTCCTCAAATTCAAGTAAAAAAATTGCCACTTTTCTGCTTGTTAAGAGAATCTCCTTGCAGGTGGTGTTCCAGGCACTCTGTCACTTTATTGGAATAAAACAGAACATAAATAGAAGCTGAAGCCTGTAATAACCACATTAGACAGACGACTGGGAACTCACTGAGGGCCTCCTAATTAATGCCCCATAAATAATTCCGTGCTTTGAAATAAATTATTAGGCTGGGAGTGGGATGAGAAATACACTGTGGTTTAAAGTGGAATCTAAAACGAGAATCCACTATTAATTCAGAGAGGGGAGACTTAGATCATTTGAAAAAATATATATATATATATATTTATTTATATTATTATTCATGTGAAATAAAGTATTTGGCTATGGTCCCAGTGGTTAGTGAACTCCTGAGTGTGAACACCATGCAGATGGGCAGAGCAGCATATTACCTGGTCCCTCCCTGAGGAGAATACAGGGCTGTATCTATTACCTGGTGGTCCCTCCCTGAGGAGAACACAGGGCTGTATCTATTACCTGGAGGTCCCTGAGGAGAATACAGGGCTGTATCTATTACCTGGTGATCCCTCCCTGAGGAGAATACAGGGCTGTATCTATTACCTGGTGATCCCTCCCTGAGGAGAATACAGGGCTGTATCTATTACCTGGAGGTCCCTCCCTGAGGAGAATACAGGGCTGTATCTATTACCTGGTGGTCCCTGAGGAGAATACAGGGCTGTATCTATTACCTGGAGGTCCCTGAGGAGAATACAGGGCTGTATCTATTACCTGGTGGTCCCTGAGGAGAATACAGGGCTGTATCTATTACCTGGTGGTCCCTGAGGAGAATACAGGGCTGTATCTATTACCTGGAGGTCCCTCCCTGAGGAGAACACAGGGCTGTATCTATTACCTGGTGGTCCCTGAGGAGAATACAGGGCTGTATCTATTACCTGGTGGTCCCTGAGGAGAATACAGGGCTGTATCTATTACCTGGAGGTCCCTGAGGAGAATACAGGGCTGTATCTATTACCTGGTGGTCCCTGAGGAGAATACAGGGCTGTATCTATTACCTGGAGGTCCCTGAGGAGAATACAGGGCTGTATCTATTACCTGGAGGTCCCTGAGGAGAATACAGGGCTGTATCTATTACCTGGTGGTCCCTGAGGAGAATACAGGGCTGTATCTATTACCTGGTGGTCCCTGAGGAGAATACAGGGCTGTATCTATTACCTGGAGGTCCCTCCCTGAGGAGAACACAGGGCTGTATCTATTACCTGGTGGTCCCTGAGGAGAATACAGGGCTGTATCTATTACCTGGTGGTCCCTGAGGAGAATACAGGGCTGTATCTATTACCTGGAGGTCCCTGAGGAGAATACAGGGCTGTATCTATTACCTGGTGGTCCCTGAGGAGAATACAGGGCTGTATCTATTACCTGGAGGTCCCTGAGGAGAATACAGGGCTGTATCTATTACCTGGTGGTCCCTGAGGAGAATACAGGGCTGTATCTATTACCTGGTGGTCCCTGAGGAGAATACAGGGCTGTATCTATTACCTGGTGGTCCCTGAGGAGAATACAGGGCTGTATCTATTACCTGGAGGTCCCTCCCTGAGGAGAATACAGGGCTGTATCTATTACCTGGAGGTCCCTGAGGAGAATACAGGGCTGTATCTATTACCTGGAGGTCCCTGAGGAGAATACAGGGCTGTATCTATTACCTGGAGGTCCCTGAGGAGAATACAGGGCTGTATCTATTACCTGGTCCCTCCCTGAGGAGAATACAGGGCTGTATCTATTACCTGGTGGTCCCTCCCTGAGGAGAATACAGGGCTGTATCTATTACCTGGTGGTCCCTCCCTGAGGAGAATACAGGGCTGTATCTATTACCTGGAGGTCCCTGAGGAGAATACAGGGCTGTATCTATTACCTGGAGGTCCCTGAGGAGAATACAGGGCTGTATCTATTACCTGGAGGTCCCTGAGGAGAATACAGGGCTGTATCTATTACCTGGAGGTCCCTGAGGAGAATACAGGGCTGTATCTATTACCTGGTCCCTCCCTGAGGAGAATACAGGGCTGTATCTATTACCTGGTGGTCCCTCCCTGAGGAGAATACAGGGCTGTATCTATTACCTGGTGGTCCCTCCCTGAGGAGAATACAGGGCTGTATCTATTACCTGGAGGTCCCTGAGGAGAATACAGGGCTGTATCTATTACCTGGTGGTCCCTGAGGAGAATGCAGGGCTGTATCTATTACCTGGAGGTCCCTGAGGAGAATACAGGGCTGTATCTATTACCTGGTGGTCCCTGAGGAGAATACAGGGCTGTATCTATTACCTGGAGGTCCCTGAGGAGAATACAGGGCTGTATCTATTACCTGGTGGTCCCTCCCTGAGGAGAATACAGGGCTGTATCTATTACCTGGTGGTCCCTGAGGAGAATACAGGGCTGTATCTATTACCTGGTGGTCCCTGAGGAGAATACAGGGCTGTATCTATTACCTGGTGGTCCCTGAGGAGAATACAGGGCTGTATCTATTACCTGGAGGTCCCTCCCTGAGGAGAATACAGGGCTGTATCTATTACCTGGTGGTCCCTGAGGAGAATACAGGGCTGTATCTATTACCTGGAGGTCCCTGAGGAGAATACAGGGCTGTATCTATTACCTGGTGGTCCCTGAGGAGAATACAGGGCTGTATCTATTATCTGGTGGTCCCTGAGGAGAATACAGGGCTGTATCTATTACCTGGTGGTCCCTGAGGAGAATACAGGGCTGTATCTATTACCTGGAGGTCCCTGAGGAGAATACAGGGCTGTATCTATTACCTGGAGGTCCCTGAGGAGAATACAGGGCTGTCTCTATTACCTGGAGGTCCCTGAGGAGAATACAGGGCTGTATCTATTACCTGGAGGTCCCTGAGGAGAATACAGGGCTGTATCTATTACCTGGAGGTCCCTGAGGAGAATACAGGGCTGTATCTATTACCTGGAGGTCCCTGAGGAGAATACAGGGCTGTATCTATTACCTGGAGGTCCCTGAGGAGAATACAGGGCTGTATCTATTACCTGGTGGTCCCTGAGGAGAATACAGGGCTGTATCTATTACCTGGTGGTCCCTGAGGAGAATACAGGGCTGTATCTATTACCTGGAGGTCCCTCCCTGAGGAGAATACAGGGCTGTATCTATTACCTGGTGGTCCCTGAGGAGAATACAGGGCTGTATCTATTACCTGGTGGTCCCTCCCTGAGGAGAATACAGGGCTGTATCTATTACCTGGAGGTCCCTGAGGAGAATACAGGGCTGTATCTATTACCTGGTCCCTCCCTGAGGAGAATACAGGGCTGTATCTATTACCTGGTGGTCCCTGAGGAGAATACAGGGCTGTATCTATTACCTGGAGGTCCCTGAGGAGAATACAGGGCTGTATCTATTACCTGGAGGTCCCTGAGGAGAATACAGGGCTGTATCTATTACCTGGTGGTCCCTCCCTGAGGAGAATACAGGGCTGTATCTATTACCTGGTGGTCCCTCCCTGAGGAGAATACAGGGCTGTATCTATTACCTGGTCCCTTCCTGAGGAGAATACAGGGCTGTATCTATTACCTGGTGGTCCCTTCCTGAGGATAATACAGGGCTGTATCTATTACCTGGAGGTCCCTGAGGAGAATACAGGGCTGTATCTATTACCTGGAGGTCCCTGAGGATAATACAGGGCTGTATCTATTACCTGGAGGTCCCTGAGGAGAATACAGGGCTGTATCTATTACCTGGTGGTCCCTCCCTGAGGAGAATACAGGGCTGTATCTATTACCTGGTGGTCCCTGAGGAGAATACAGGGCTGTATCTATTACCTGGTGGTCCCTGAGGAGAATACAGGGCTGTATCTATTACCTGGAGGTCCCTGAGGAGAATACAGGGCTGTATCTATTACCTGGAGGTCCCTGAGGAGAATACAGGGCTGTATCTATTACCTGGTGGTCCCTGAGGAGAATACAGGGCTGTATCTATTACCTGGTCCCTCCCTGAGGAGAATACAGGGCTGTATCTATTACCTGGTGGTCCCTGAGGAGAATACAGGGCTGTATCTATTACCTGGTGGTCCCTGAGGAGAATACAGGGCTGTATCTATTACCTGGAGGTCCCTCCCTGAGGAGAATACAGGGCTGTATATATTACCTGGAGGTCCCTGAGGAGAATACAGGGCTGTATCTATTACCTGGTGGTCCCTGAGGAGAATACAGGGCTGTATCTATTACCTGGAGGTCCCTCCCTGAGGAGAATACAGGGCTGTATCTATTACCTGGTGGTCCCTGAGGAGAATACATGGCTGTATCTATTACCTGGAGGTCCCTGAGGAGAATACAGGGCTGTATCTATTACCTGGTGGTCCCTGAGGAGAATACAGGGCTGTACCTATTACCTGGAGGTCCCTGAGGAGAATACAGGGCTGTATCTATTACCTGGAGGTCCCTGAGGAGAATACAGGGCTGTATCTATTACCTGGAGGTCCCTCCCTGAGGAGAATACAGGGCTGTATCTATTACCTGGTGGTCCCTCCCTGAGGAGAATACAGGGCTGTATCTATTACCTGGTCCCTTCCTGAGGATAATACAGGGCTGTATCTATTACCTGGAGGTCCCTGAGGAGAATACAGGGCTGTATCTATTACCTGGAGGTCCCTGAGGAGAATACAGGGCTGTATCTATTACCTGGAGGTCCCTGAGGAGAATACAGGGCTGTATCTATTACCTGGTGGTCCCTCCCTGAGGAGAATACAGGGCTGTCTCTATTACCTGGTGGTCCCTGAGGAGAATACAGGGCTGTATCTATTACCTGGAGGTCCCTGAGGAGAATACAGGGCTGTATCTATTACCTGGTGGTCCCTGAGGAGAATACAGGGCTGTATCTATTACCTGGAGGTCCCTCCCTGAGGAGAATACAGGGCTGTATCTATTACCTGGAGGTCCCTGAGGAGAATACAGGGCTGTATCTATTACCTGGAGGTCCCTGAGGAGAATACAGGGCTGTATCTATTACCTGGTGGTCCCTGAGGAGAATACAGGGCTGTATCTATTACCTGGAGGTCCCTGAGGAGAATACAGGGCTGTATCTATTACCTGGTGGTCCCTGAGGAGAATACAGGGCTGTATCTATTACCTGGAGGTCCATGAGGAGAATACAGGGCTGTATCTATTACCTGGTGGTCCCTGAGGAGAATACAGGGCTGTATCTATTACCTGGAGGTCCCTGAGGAGAATACAGGGCTGTATCTATTACCTGGAGGTCCCTGAGGAGAATACAGGGCTGTATCTATTACCTGGTGATCCCTGAGGAGAATACAGGGCTGTATCTATTACCTGGAGGTCCCTGAGGAGAATACAGGGCTGTATCTATTACCTGGTGATCCCTGAGGAGAATACAGGGCTGTATCTATTACCTGGAGGTCCCTGAGGAGAATACAGGGCTGTATCTATTACCTGGAGGTCCCTGAGGAGAATACAGGGCTGTATCTATTACCTGGAGGTCCCTGAGGAGAATACAGGGCTGTATCTATTACCTGGTGATCCCTGAGGAGAATACAGGGCTGTATCTATTACCTGGAGGTCCCTGAGGAGAATACAGGGCTGTATCTATTACCTGGTGGTCCCTGAGGAGAATACAGGGCTGTATCTATTACCTGGAGGTCCCTGAGGAGAATACAGGGCTGTATCTATTACCTGGAGGTCCCTGAGGAGAATACAGGGCTGTATCTATTACCTGGAGGTCCCTGAGGAGAATACAGGGCTGTATCTATTACCTGGAGGTCCCTGAGGAGAATACAGGGCTGTATCTATTACCTGGTGGTCCCTGAGGAGAATACAGGGCTGTATCTATTACCTGGTGGACCCTGAGGAGAATACAGGGCTGTATCTATTACCTGGTGGACCCTGAGGAGAATACAGGGCTGTATCTATTACCTGGTGGTCCCTGAGGAGAATACAGGGCTGTATCTATTACCTGGAGGTCCCTCCCTGAGGAGAATACAGGGCTGTATCTATTACCTGGAGGTCCCTGATGAGAATACAGGGCTGTATCTATTACCTGGAGGTCACTGAGGAGAATACAGGGCTGTATCTATTACCTGGAGGTCCCTCCCTGAGGAGAATACAGGGCTGTATCTATTACCTGGAGGTCCCTCCCTGAGGAGAATACAGGGCTGTATCTATTACATGGTGGTCCCTGAGGAGAATACAGGGCTGTATCTATTACCTGGTCCCTCCCTGAGGAGAATACAGGGCTGTATCTATTACCTGGCCCCTCCCTGAGGAGAATACAGGGCTGTATCTATTACCTGGTGGTCCCTGAGGAGAATACAGGGCTGTATCTATTACCTGGAGGTCCCTGAGGAGAATACAGGGCTGTATCTATTACCTGGTGGTCCCTGAGGAGAATACAGGGCTGTATCTATTACCTGGAGGTCCCTGAGGAGAATACAGGGCTGTATCTATTACCTGGTGGTCCCTGAGGAGAATACAGGGCTGTATCTATTACCTGGTCCCTCCCTGAGGAGAATACAGGGCTGTATCTATTACCTGGTCCCTCCCTGAGGAGAATACAGGGCTGTATCTATTACCTGGAGGTCCCTCCCTGAGGAGAATACAGGGCTGTATCTATTACCTGGAGGTCCCTGAGGAGAATACAGGGCTGTATCTATTACCTGGTGGTCCCTCCCTGAGGAGAATACAGGGCTGTATCTATTACCTGGAGGTCCCTGAAGAGAATACAGGGCTGTATCTATTACCTGGAGGTCCCTGAGGAGAATACAGGGCTGTATCTATTACCTGGAGGTCCCTGAGGAGAATACAGGGCTGTATCTATTACCTGGTCCCTGAGGAGAATACAGGGCTGTATCTATTACCTGGTCCCTCCCTGAGGAGAATACAGGGCTGTATCTATTACCTGGTGGTCCCTGAGGAGAATACAGGGCTGTATCTATTACCTGGTGGTCCCTGAGGAGAATACAGGGCTGTATCTATTACCTGGAGGTCCCTGAGGAGAATACAGGGCTGTATCTATTACCTGGTGGTCCCTGAGGAGAATACAGGGCTGTATCTATTACCTGGAGGTCCCTGAGGAGAATACAGGGCTGTATCTATTACCTGGTCCCTCCCTGAGGAGAATACAGGGCTGTATCTATTACCTGGTGGTCCCTCCCTGAGGAGAATACAGGGCTGTATCTATTACCTGGAGGTCCCTGAGGAGAATACAGGGCTGTATCTATTACCTGGTGGTCCCTGAGGAGAATACAGGGCTGTATCTATTACCTGGATGTCCATGAAGAGAATACAGGGCTGTATCTATTACCTGGTCCCTCCCTGAGGAGAATACAGGGCTGTATCTATTACCCGGTGGTCCCTGAGGAGAATACAGGGCTGTATCTATTACCTGGTCCCTCCCTGAGGAGAATACAGGGCTGTATCTATTACCTGGAGGTCCCTGAGGAGAATACAGGGCTGTATCTATTACCTGGAGGTCCATGAGGAGAATACAGGGCTGTATCTATTACCTGGAGGTCCCTGAGGAGAATACAGGGCTGTATCTATTACCTGGAGGTCCCTGAGGAGAATACAGGGCTGTATCTATTACCTGGAGGTCCCTGAGGAGAATACAGGGCTGTATCTATTACCTGGTGGTCCCTGAGGAGAATACAGGGCTGTATCTATTACCTGGTGGTCCCTGAGGAGAATACAGGGCTGTATCTATTACCTGGAGGTCCCTGAGGAGAATACAGGGCTGTATCTATTACCTGGTGGTCCCTGAGGAGAATACAGGGCTGTATCTATTACCTGGAGGTCCCTGAGGAGAATACAGGGCTGTACCTATTACCTGGAGGTCCCTGAGGAGAATACAGGGCTGTATCTATTACCTGGTGGTCCCTGAGGAGAATACAGGGCTGTATCTATTACCTGGTGGTCCCTGAGGAGAATACAGGGCTGTATCTATTACCTGGAGGTCCCTGAGGAGAATACAGGGCTGTATCTATTACCTGGTGGTCCCTGAGGAGAATACAGGGCTGTATCTATTACCTGGAGGTCCCTGAGGAGAATACAGGGCTGTATCTATTACCTGGAGGTCCCTGAGGAGAATACAGGGCTGTATCTATTACCTGGAGGTCCCTGAGGAGAATACAGGGCTGTATCTATTACCTGGAGGTCCCTGAGGAGAATACAGGGCTGTATCTATTACCTGGTGGTCCCTCCCTGAGGAGAATACAGGGCTGTATCTATTACCTGGTGGTCCCTCCCTGAGGAGAATACAGGGCTGTATCTATTACCTGGAGGTCCCTGAGGAGAATACAGGGCTGTATCTATTACCTAGAGGTCCCTCCCTGAGGAGAATACAGGGCTGTATCTATTACCTGGAGGTCCCTGAGGAGAATACAGGGCTGTATCTATTACCTGGTGGTCCCTGAGGAGAATACAGGGCTGTATCTATTACCTGGTCCCTCCCTGAGGAGAATACAGGGCTGTATCTATTACCTGGAGGTCCCTGAGGAGAATACAGGGCTGTATCTATTACCTGGAGGTCCCTCCCTGAGGAGAATACAGGGCTGTATCTATTACCTGGAGGTCCCTCCCTGAGGAGAATACAGGGCTGTATCTATTACCTGGTGGTCCCTGAGGAGAATACATGGCTGTATCTATTACCTGGAGGTCCCTGAGGAGAATACAGGGCTGTATCTATTACCTGGTGGTCCCTGAGGAGAATACAGGGCTGTACCTATTACCTGGAGGTCCCTGAGGAGAATACAGGGCTGTATCTATTACCTGGAGGTCCCTGAGGAGAATACAGGGCTGTATCTATTACCTGGAGGTCCCTCCCTGAGGAGAATACAGGGCTGTATCTATTACCTGGAGGTCCCTGAGGAGAATACAGGGCTGTATCTATTACCTGGAGGTCCCTGAGGAGAATACAGGGCTGTATCTATTACCTGGTGGTCCCTGAGGAGAATACAGGGCTGTATCTATTACCTGGAGGTCCCTGAGGAGAATACAGGGCTGTATCTATTACCTGGTCCCTCCCTGAGGAGAATACAGGGCTGTATCTATTACCTGGTGGTCCCTCCCTGAGGAGAATACAGGGCTGTATCTATTACCTGGTGGTCCCTCCCTGAGGAGAATACAGGGCTGTATCTATTACCTGGTCCCTTCCTGAGGAGAATACAGGGCTGTATCTATTACCTGGTGGTCCCTTCCTGAGGATAATACAGGGCTGTATCTATTACCTGGAGGTCCCTGAGGAGAATACAGGGCTGTATCTATTACCTGGAGGTCCCTGAGGATAATACAGGGCTGTATCTATTACCTGGAGGTCCCTGAGGAGAATACAGGGCTGTATCTATTACCTGGTGGTCCCTGAGGAGAATACAGGGCTGTATCTATTACCTGGAGGTCCCTGAGGAGAATACAGGGCTGTATCTATTACCTGGAGGTCCCTGAGGAGAATACAGGGCTGTATCTATTACCTGGTGGTCCCTGAGGAGAATACAGGGCTGTATCTATTACCTGGTGGTCCCTGAGGAGAATACAGGGCTGTATCTATTACCTGGAGGTCCCTCCCTGAGGAGAATACAGGGCTGTATCTATTACCTGGTGGTCCCTGAGGAGAATACAGGGCTGTATCTATTACCTGGTGGTCCCTGAGGAGAATACAGGGCTGTATCTATTACCTGGTCCCTCCCTGAGAAGAATACAGGGCTGTATCTATTACCTGGTGGTCCCTGAGGAGAATACAGGGCTGTATCTATTACCTGGAGGTCCATGAGGAGAATACAGGGCTGTATCTATTACCTGGTGGTCCCTGAGGAGAATACAGGGCTGTATCTATTACCTGGAGGTCCCTGAGGAGAATACAGGGCTGTATCTATTACCTGGTGGTCCCTGAGGAGAATACAGGGCTGTATCTATTACCTGGTGATCCCTGAGGAGAATACAGGGCTGTATCTATTACCTGGAGGTCCCTGAGGAGAATACAGGGCTGTATCTATTACCTGGTGGTCCCTGAGGAGAATACAGGGCTGTATCTATTACCTGGTGGTCCCTGAGGAGAATACAGGGCTGTATCTATTACCTGGTGGTCCCTGAGGAGAATACAGGGCTGTATCTATTACCTGGAGGTCCCTGAGGAGAATACAGGGCTGTATCTATTACCTGGAGGTCCCTGAGGAGAATACAGGGCTGTATCTATTACCTGGAGGTCCCTGAGGAGAATACAGGGCTGTATCTATTACCTGGTGGTCCCTGAGGAGAATACAGGGCTGTATCTATTACCTGGTGGTCCCTGAGGAGAATACAGGGCTGTATCTATTACCTGGAGGTCCCTCCCTGAGGAGAATACAGGGCTGTATCTATTACCTGGTGGTCCCTGAGGAGAATACAGGGCTGTATCTATTACCTGGTGGTCCCTGAGGAGAATACAGGGCTGTATCTATTACCTGGAGGTCCCTGAGGAGAATACAGGGCTGTATCTATTACCTGGAGGTCCCTCCCTGAGGAGAATACAGGGCTGTATCTATTACCTGGAGGTCCCTGAGGAGAATACAGGGCTGTATCTATTACCTGGTGGTCCCTGAGGAGAATACAGGGCTGTATCTATTACCTGGTGGTCCCTGAGGAGAATACAGGGCTGTATCTATTACCTGGTGGACCCTGAGGAGAATACAGGGCTGTATCTATTACCTGGAGGTCCCTGAGGAGAGTACAGGGCTGTATCTATTACCTGGAGGTCACTGAGGAGAATACAGGGCTGTATCTATTACCTGGAGGTCCCTCCCTGAGGAGAATACAGGGCTGTATCTATTACCTGGAGGTCCCTCCCTGAGGAGAATACAGGGCTGTATCTATTACCTGGAGGTCCCTGAGGAGAATACAGGGCTGTATCTATTACCTGGAGGTCCCTGAGGAGAATACAGGGCTGTATCTATTACCTGGTGGTCCCTGAGGAGAATACAGGCCTGTATCTATTACCTGGAGGTCCCTCCCTGAGGAGAATACAGGGCTGTATCTATTACCTGGTCCCTCCCTGAGGAGAATACAGGGCTGTATCTATTACATGGTGGTCCCTGAGGAGAATACAGGGCTGTATCTATTACCTGGTCCCTCCCTGAGGAGAATACAGGGCTGTATCTATTACCTGGCCCCTCCCTGAGGAGAATACAGGGCTGTATCTATTACCTGGTGGTCCCTGAGGAGAATACAGGGCTGTATCTATTACCTGGTGGTCCCTGAGGAGAATACAGGGCTGTATCTATTACCTGGTGGTCCCTGAGGAGAATACAGGGCTGTATCTATTACCTGGTGGTCCCTCCCTGAGGAGAATACAGGGCTGTATCTATTACCTGGTGGTCCCTCCCTGAGGAGAATACAGGGCTGTATCTATTACCTGGAGGTCCCTGAGGAGAATACAGGGCTGTATCTATTACCTGGAGGTCCCTGAGGAGAATACAGGGCTGTATCTATTACCTGGAGGTCCCTGAGGAGAATACAGGGCTGTATCTATTACCTGGTGGTCCCTGAGGAGAATACAGGGCTGTATCTATTACCTGGTGGTCCCTGAGGAGAATACAGGGCTGTATCTATTACCTGGAGGTCCCTGAGGAGAATACAGGGCTGTATCTATTACCTGGAGGTCCCTGAGGAGAATACAGGGCTGTATCTATTACCTGGTGGTCCCTGAGGAGAATACAGGGCTGTATCTATTACCTGGTGGTCCCTGAGGAGAATACAGGGCTGTATCTATTACCTGGTGGTCCCTCCCTGAGGAGAATACAGGGCTGTATCTATTACCTGGTGGTCCCTGAGGAGAATACAGGGCTGTATCTATTACCTGGTGGTCCCTGAGGAGAATACAGGGCTGTCTCTATTACCTGGAGGTCCCTGAAGAGAATACAGGGCTGTATCTATTACCTGGTGGTCCCTGAGGAGAATACAGGGCTGTCTCTATTACCTGGAGGTCCCTGAAGAGAATACAGGGCTGTATCTATTACCTGGAGGTCCCTGAGGAGAATACAGGGCTGTATCTATTACCTGGTGGTCCCTCCCTGAGGAGAATACAGGGCTGTCTCTATTACCTGGAGGTCCCTGAAGAGAATACAGGGCTGTATCTATTACCTGGAGGTCCATGAGGAGAATACAGGGCTGTATCTATTACCTGGAGGTCCCTGAGGAGAATACAGGGCTGTATCTATTACCTGGTGGTCCCTGAGGAGAATACAGGGCTGTATCTATTACCTGGTGGTCCCTGAGGAGAATACAGGGCTGTATCTATTACCTGGAGGTCCCTCCCTGAGGAGAATTACCTGCTGTATCTATTACCTGGAGGTCCCTGATGAGAATACAAGGCTGTATCTATTACCTGGAGGTCCCTGAGGAGAATACAGGGCTGTATCTATTACCTGGTGGTCCCTGAGGAGAATACAGGGCTGTATCTATTACCTGGAGGTCCCTGAGGAGAATACAGGGCTGTATCTATTACCTGGAGGTCCCTGAGGAGAATACAGGGCTGTATCTATTACCTGGTCCCTCCCTGAGGAGAATACAGGGCTGTATCTATTACATGGTGGTCCCTGAGGAGAATACAGGGCTGTATCTATTACCTGGAGGTCCCTGAGGAGAATACAGGGCTGTATCTATTACCTGGTCCCTCCCTGAGGAGAATACAGGGCTGTATCTATTACCTGGTGGTCCCTGAGGAGAATACAGGGCTGTATCTATTACCTGGAGGTCCCTGAGGAGAATACAGGGCTGTATCTATTACCTGGTGGTCCCTGAGGAGAATACAGGGCTGTATCTATTACCTGGTGGTCCCTGAGGAGAATACAGGGCTGTATCTATTACCTGGTCCCTGAGGAGAATACAGGGCTGTATCTATTACCTGGTGGTCCCTCCCTGAGGAGAATACAGGGCTGTATCTATTACCTGGTCCCTGAGGAGAATACAGGGCTGTATCTATTACCTGGTGGTCCCTGAGGAGAATACAGGGCTGTATCTATTACCTGGAGGTCCCTGAGGAGAATACAGGGCTGTATCTATTACCTGGAGGTCCCTGAGGAGAATACAGGGCTGTATCTATTACCTGGAGGTCCCTGAGGAGAATACAGGGCTGTATCTATTACCTGGATGTCCCTGAGGAGAATACAGGGCTGTATCTATTACCTGGTCCCTGAGGAGAATACAGGGCTGTATCTATTACCTGGAGGTCCCTGAGGAGAATACAGGGCTGTATCTATTACCTGGTGGTCCCTGAGGAGAATACAGGGCTGTATCTATTACCTGGTGGTCCCTGAGGAGAATACAGGGCTGTATCTATTACCTGGAGGTCCCTGAGGAGAATACAGGGCTGTATCTATTACCTGGTGGTCCCTGAGGAGAATACAGGGCTGTATCTATTACCTGGAGGTCCCTGAGGAGAATACAGGGCTGTATCTATTACCTGGAGGTCCCTGAGGAGAATACAGGGCTGTATCTATTACCTGGTCCCTCCCTGAGGAGAATACAGGGCTGTATCTATTACCTGGAGGTCCCTGAGGAGAATACAGGGCTGTATCTATTACCTGGTCCCTCCCTGAGGAGAATACAGGGCTGTATCTATTACCTGGAGGTCCCTGAGGAGAATACAGTGCTGTATCTATTACCTGGTGGTCCCTGAGGAGAATACAGGGCTGTATCTATTACCTGGAGGTCCCTGAGGAGAATACAGGGCTGTATCTATTACCTGGAGGTCCCTGAGGAGAATACAGGGCTGTATCTATTACCTGGTCCCTCCCTGAGGAGAATACAGGGCTGTATCTATTACCTGGTGGTCCCTGAGGAGAATACAGGGCTGTATCTATTACCTGGATGTCCATGAGGAGAATACAGGGCTGTATCTATTACCTGGAGGTCCCTGAGGAGAATACAGGGCTGTATCTATTACCTGGAGGTCCCTGAGGAGAATACAGGGCTGTACCTATTACCTGGAGGTCCCTCCCTGAGGAGAATTACCTGTATCTATTATGCTGTAGAGAGCATCCTGACTGGGAACATCACTGCCTGGTTTGGAAACTGCACTGCCCAGGAGTCAGGAAGGCTCTACAGAGAGTGGTGCGCTCAGCCGAGCGTACCACGGGTATTGCACTACCACCCCTGCAGGACTTATATAACAGGATGTGCAAATCCAGAGCCTGCAGAATAATGAAAGACCCTCACCACCCCAACAACAGCCTCTTCAAGCTGCTGCAGTCAGGCAAGCACCTCCGCATACACGCAGCAAGAACAGAGAGACTCGGGCTCAGCTTCTTCCCCCAGGCCATCAGAACACTGAACACTGATCTCTCCACACACACACACACACACACACACACACACACACACACACACACACACACACACACACACACACACACACAACACATGCTGCACTCTCTCACACACAAACACACCACAGGTCACTTTAAACACATAAGAAAAGGTCACTTTAAAGGAAAGAAAAAAGAAAAAAACATGACTGGATGTTTTTGTATAGTATAGTTAGGATAGCATAGTGACATAGATTATAACTGTATATTGTATAGTAGTGTACATAGGACCCATTACCTTTTGTATTTTATCTTAGTACTTTTATCATGTCTATTTTAATTCTATTCTATTTTATTCTATTATTATTTGTATTTTTTGCACAATCGAAGCGGGCGTGGCCACCTTCATTTCACTATAATGTCTTGTGTCTGTATGTGATGAATAAACCTCTTGAATCTTGAATCTTGAGAGAGGGAGTGAGGGGGGGATATAAACAAGAGAGGGGGAAAGAATGATAGAGGGAGTGAGAGGGGATACAAACGAGAGAGATCGGGGAGAGACGGATAGAGGGAGTGAGGGGGATACAAACAAGAGAGATCGGGGAGAGAAGGATAGAGGGAGTGAGGGGGATACAAACAAGAGAGATAGGGGAGAGAAGGATAGATGGAGTGAGGGGGAGTAATACAAACAAGAGAGATAGGGGGAGAGATGGAGTGAGGGGGAGTAATATAAACAAGCGAGATAGGGGGAGAGATGGAGTGAGGGGGAGTAATATAAACAAGCGAGATAGGGGGAGAGATGGAGTGAGGGGGAGTAATATAAACAAGAGAGATAGGGGGAGAGATGGAGTGAGGGGGAGTAATATAAACAAGCGAGATAGGGGGAGAGATGGAGTGAGGGGGAGTAATATAAACAAGAGAGATAGGGGGAGAGAAGGAGTGAGGGGGAGTAATATAAACAAGCGAGATAGGGGGAGAGATGGAGTGAGGGGGAGTAATATAAACAAGAGAGATAGGGGGAGAGATGGAGTGAGGGGGAGTAATATAAACAAGAGAGATAGGGGGAGAGATGGAGTGAGGGGGAGTAATATAAACAAGCGAGATAGGGGGAGAGATGGAGTGAGGGGGAGTAATATAAACAAGCGAGATAGGGGGAGAGATGGAGTGAGGGGGAGTAATATAAACAAGAGAGATAGGGGGAGAGATGGAGTGAGGGGGAGTAATATAAACAAGAGAGATAGGGGGAGAGAAGGAGTGAGGGGGAGTAATATAAACAAGAGAGATAGGGGGAGAGAAGGAGTGAGGGGGAGTAATATAAACAAGCGAGATAGGGGGAGAGATGGAGTGGGGGGGAGTAATATACTGTAAACAAGCGAGATAGGGGGAGAGATGGAGTGAGGGGGAGTAATATAAACAAGAGAGATAGGGGGAGAGAGGGAGTGGGGGGGAGTAATATACTGTAAACAAGCGAGATAGGGGGAGAGATGGAGAGAAGGAGTGAGGGGGATAAGTAAGATGCTGGCTCAAAGTTTCATTTCACGTGAAGTATTTTTCTTCTCTCTCTCTGTGGTAAATGGCTGCTTTTTTATATTGCGCTTTTATCCAAAGTGCTTTACATTTTGTTCCTCACATTCTACACGTTCACTCACGTTCACACACCGACGGCGGAGGCGACCATGCAAGGTGCCAACCTGCTCATCGGGAGCAATTAGGGGTTAAGTGTCTTGCTCAAGGACACTTCGACACGCTGCCCGGGAGGAGCCGGAATCGAACCGGGAACCTCAGGATTGCCAGACGACTGCTCTACCTCCCGAGCCACTGTCGCCCCATTTACTCTTACTCTCTCTCTCTCTCCTTCTCTCTCTCTCTCTTTTTCTGTCTTTATCTCTCTCTGTCTCTCTCTCTCTCTTTCTCTCTCTCTCTTCCGCGCTCTCTCTCTCTCTCTCTCTCTCTCTCTTCCGCGCTCTCTCTCTCTCTCTCTCTCTCTCTCTCTCTTCCGCGCTCTCTCTCTCTCTCTTCCGCGCTCTCTCTCTCTCTCTCTCTCTCTCTCTCTCTCTCTCTCTCGCAATAAGTATAGGTAATATATATATATATATATTTATATACTAGGGCTGTCAAAGTTAATGCTTTAACTTTGGAGTTTAATTAAAATGATTGTGAGGTTAATTAGTATTTTTTTTATTATTTTTTATTATTATTGTTTTTTTTAACTTAATTTTTTATTTTCATTTTTTATTTACAAACATACAGGTACAAAATACAAAATACACAGACAAAATTTGCAATACTATTAAACAGACAGAAACAATAAAAAAAAAATTATAATATCAAAAAGAAAACAAAGACATGGGTTCATTGGTCATTTCTATCTTTACATTTTTTATTTACATTTCAATTTATTTTCTTGTTTCCTTTTCATCCTTCTGTGATGTTGTTCCTTTTCTTCCTATATTCCTCCCACTTTTTTGACTAAAATGTCTCCTCTTGCAGCCTCAGCATATGCGTGATTCTCTCCATTTCCTGTATCCCCTCTATTATCTCTGTCCATTGTTCCTTCGTCGGTGATTCTACCCTGTACCACAGCTTAGTCAGTGCTTTCTTGGCTGCTACTAATAGTATCTTAAAGGGGAACTATCTTATAAATGGCCTTTTTCAGTGTTTAGCATTGTTTCCTAGCTATGTGGACTTATATTAATATGATCTATGTCTCTAATTCTCATATTGGCGCATTCTTCCAATTCTCCTCTCACAATATTCACCCTCACTGAACTGAGTCATCTGAAAATGTGATGATTTGTGATGTCAGAGAGACACCGCTGCATGATAATCATCATGCCCCGCAGCGGTTTACCATTGTGGTTGGAGCCCAGGCTCAAAACGGCTTAAGATCTTGAGGTAGAAAAATGCTGTTTTTGAAGACTTGATTAGAAATACAAAACAATGAATTAAAAAAAATATATAATTACAGAGGTGTTCCATAAACTCACAGGAATTGTGTAAAAGTGCCCAAATAGTGAAAGAAATAGTAAAATAGTTCCCCTTTAATCAAATATTTGTCTTCTCCCTAAATGTCTTTCTGTGACAAGTTCCCTAGGTATAGTACTAGACCTGTCTGGGGTATTTCATATCCTACTATTTCATTTATTATCTCTCCTATCTCTTCCCAATAGTTTCTTATTTTCTGACATCCCCAGAATATGTGTGTGTGTGGTTCGCTACTTCTTGTCCACATTTTCTCCAACATGGTTTCTGTGCTGGTGTGTAATTGCCCTGTATTTCTGGCATTATAAATAATCTGATTATGTTTTTCCACCCAAACTCCCTCCATATCCTTGATCCTGTGGTTGATTGTTGTATCTTACATGTGTTATACCATTCCTCCTCTGTTATCTCTATTTCTAACTCTTTCTCCCACTTTTCTTTTACATACAAGGTTGTAATTCCCTTACTGTCCATTATTGCCTGATATAGCGCTGATATAACCCTCCCCTTCCTTCCTTCATATGATTTTACCATTATCCTAATTACCCTATTCTGTTCTTTGTCTCTGTCTTGTTTTATTTATTTGTTATAGTAATCTCTAATCTGTAAATATCTAAAGTGGTCTCTATTCTCTAGTCCACTTTTACTCGGCTACGGTAATGTGGAATGCCCTGCCAACATTTATAAAACTCCTGAACTCCCCTCTCGGATTTAAATCCGCCCTAAAAACATGGCTCAGCAGCAACTCAAATTGGTCTTAAAATGTTTTTTTTATCTCTTTTATCATAACTTGGCGTTTATTTCTTTTATCATGAGTTGCTTTTAAGGGTTTGCGGATTTTCTTTTAACATTAGTTAACTGTATGAGTTGTCAGGTTAGGTGTTTTTATAAAAAAAAAATAGAATGTGTCCTGTAAGTGTACATGTCCATTTGTGTTTCTGTGCCTTTTTATGTTCCATGTATGGACCACAATGGAAACAAGCCTTGGCTTTATTGTATTTTATCCATTTTTGACCTGCGTTATTGACACTGTTATTGTCTTGTCTTTTAAAATGTTTTTTTTTGTCATACGATTTGTGTCAAAATAAAGTATTCAATCAATCAAAATCTTTCTTTCAATTTTGGTAGAGTCTGCATCTCCCCTCCTTCTATCATTGTACATATTGCTGTTATACCCCCCCGTTCCCATCTTTTGAACCCATGGTTGTCAATCCCTGGTTTGAATTTGTTGTTGTGTGTTATCCATCTCAGTATCTTGGATTATTTGTCTAGCTTGTATTTCTTTACTATTGTGTTCCATATGTTTATTGTGAATTTGGTAATTGGGTCCAGTAGTTGTTCTTGTCTTCTGAACAGCTCCCTATCTCCTATTAGTGCCTGCACTTTGAATCCCTCTATTTTGGTTTCTATATCTTTCCATTTGGCTTCATAATTCACATTGCACCAGCATGCTACTGTCATAAACTGTGCTGCATAGTAATAGCCTTCTAAACTGGGTACTGCCATTCCTCCTTTCTCCTTTGGTAGTTGTAGAGTCACATATCTGATCCTTGGTCTTTCCCCCCCCCAAATTAATCTTGATATCTGTCTATCCCATTCCATGAATTGTTTTTGTGGTATTAATATAGGTAAAGACTGAAATAGGTATAATAACCTTGGTAATATGTTCATCTTAATAGTTTCGATCCTTGAGCTGAAATCTAGGGGCATTACTGTCCATCTTTCTAGGTCTCTCTTGATTTTCTGATTAATCTGTGTATAGTTTGCCTCGTATAGCCCCTCCACCCCTCTTGTAAGTAATTTATTTTAATCTATTGACAGCACTAATACATACGTATAGCAGATTATCTAAATTCCTTGTTAGAATTATATTATTTAATGCCAAACGGTAAATTTTTGGCAGACCATATCAAAAGTAAGATTTGTATATATATTTCCCTCCTGACAGAGCTTTCATAGGGCTTCTGCTGTGACCAGCCTCCTACTGCGTTGCCATGACTACAAGGCCCCACAGAACCTGCAGTTGGTTACCATGGCACCAGGAACAAGTCCTTTGTCTGAGGATTAATTGGTTGGGAAATATTTCCAATTGTATCCCCATGTCTATTATTATGTTGAACTAAGACATACAAAATAACAAAATTAAATATGTGAAAGGGATGAAATAAATAAAGACATAAATCCAGCATTGCATTTATAATGTTTATCCAGCAGTGCATTTAGAATGTTGAACGGGGATAAGGCGACAGCCCACAGACCAGTAACGCTGCTGTACTGAACAACAGGCTGCCTAGTGGTACATGTAGTTATTTTTTTTACGATATTAAAAACCTTATAACTACCTTGTTTCAACCAGTTGTAGCTGGTCCATCAAAGTCTCCGACGATTAAACCCATTTGCGTCTTGTAAAGCGTCCATTTGGATCAAGGAAATAGCTTTCTGCACTCGTCAAACTCCGTTGTAGTGGATCAGAAGTAGGGAAAGTTACCTGGAGTGACCTCACGGCCCTGATAAGCTTTTTGATTTGCTCGTGCATGTTATTCGTGCATGGACCTTTTTAACCCTTTTTGAGTGGCATTTCCGGCGTCAAATGGAAAAAAAATAATAATGAAATTAAATACCAATGATGTAAACTACCCATAATTGAAGAGTAGGGTTTAACCTGCAAGTTAATATCTGTATGATTATCATGATTATTATTATTAATATCTTTCATATTTGATACAGAAATTATTACAAAATGTTTGTCCGGCCACCACATTTCAACAAACAACTGCATTTTCAACCACTTTACTGACAAGCTAGCAGGAAACTTAGAGGGTATGGGATATAGACAATTATATGGGCAATATAGAACAGCTGACAGATTAGAAATATAATTTATTGTTCAAAAGTTATTATAATTATAGTGATAATAATAAAACAATTCTGTCTGAAAATTAACTTGAATGGGTTTATGATGATTATCTGTTTGTGGGTATGCTCAAAGTAATATATTATTCATATCTTTCATATTTGCTACAGAAATTATTACAAAAATCTTGTCCGGCCACCACATTTCAACAAACAACTGCATTCTGAATTAATTTAGCCTTATGGTTTTCTAATCCAATCGTTTATTTGTTATATTTGTATTGATTAAACATAAGTCAGTTACTGTACATGACACTGTACATGTCAAATATGCTAAGGTAATTAGCTTTAACTTATTGCTTATGGAGCAGTGTCCCCATTTATCCCAGAGGAGTTGATGAACACTGCGGCTGTATTATGTAAGAAATACATACAGTATATAATAATTGTATATAATAATTGTAAAGTGTTTTTTGATGTTTTTTTTGTTGTTTTGGTGTAAATCTAATCTAATATAAAATCTATAAATGCTCAATGCTATATGATCTGATAAAGTATACAGTAGTCACATAAGGTGCTATAGGTTCCTAGTTGGAGGTCTGGCAGCAGTCCCTGCCCACTGGTGTGGAGTCTGATGGCCGCTGGTATGAAGGACTGGCCGAGGTGGTGAGTGTGGGGGGGGGGGGGGGGGGGGGCTTCTCATCTTGACTAGCTCGTCATGGGGTGGGAGGGATTCTCCAGGATAGCAGCCATCTTCCTTCTCATCCTCCTCTCTGCCTTTAGATTGGCAAGAGTATAGGGTTTTAGGATGAGGTGGAGGTGGTGGAGTCATATAAGTTCCTTGGGGTACACCTGAACAATAAACTGGACTGGTCGGACAACAGAGGCCCTCTACAGGAAGGGACAGAGCAAGCTGTTCTTCCTGAGGAGACTCAGGTCCTTTAATGTTTGCAATAGACTCAGCGTCCTCTTCTATGCTGTGGCATGCTACATGGCATGGGGCTACATCAAATCGAGGGATACCAACAAACTGAACAAGCTGGTGAGGAAGGCTAGCTCCGTGGTGGGAGTCGAGCTGGTCAGACTAGAGGTGGTGGCAGAGAGGAAGCTGGCTGCAAGGCATCAGAGAGTGAGGAAAACGTATGCCCGTGCACTGAGACACTGTTTTTGGCCTCATTTAAAACGTGATGTTTCCGCTTACATCATAATGTGTCACACTTGTCAGTTAACAGGGAAGCTGAGTCAGACAATCAAACCGGCCCCACTCTCTCCTAGAGCAGCGGTTCTCAACAGGGGTGCCGCGGCACACTAGGGGGCCTCAGAGAGCTGCCAGGGGTGCCTTGAGATTTCTCAAAAAAATAAAAATGTAATAAGATTACAGAAAATTATCACTAAAGTGCTATCTGTTGCAGCTGCAGTTTTCCCTAAAAATACTATATTTGGATAAGTTTGACCATTTCTCAAAAAAGTTCAAGTTCATTTATTATTTGTCATACAGAAATACAGAATACCTTGCATGAAATGTTTCTTTCGGTTCTGCTCCTGAGAGTGTGCTAGACAATAACAGATAGTATAGATAAGTATAATAAGTTAAAAAATAGAAAGTCAAGAGTCAAGTAAAACAAGTGTAAACAACAATTGTTCAGTATACCTCTATTTGCAGTATGTACATCTGGTACAAAAATGGTGAGGTAGGATGCGTGTTTTTATGATTTATGAAACACAGATTGAGTGGTGTGTGTGTATCATTTTTACGATTGTGGATTCTAAAAGGATCACCAAGTTACTCTGGATAAAGAACCCCTTTACAGACAACATTGAGACAAAGCTTCCTGACACATCTCCATCCAAACTCTTGGAAGAACTCATTTAAATCTCATCTGATACCACCTGGAGAGCTCGTTTCAGTGAAGTGCCCCTGGAAACATTTTGGTCTGAGTGTGGTGCTGAGTACCAAGTATCTCATGATGCAGCAGTTAAAGGGGACATGCATGGCTATTCCTTGCACTATTTGGGCAACTTTACACAATTCCTGTGAGTTTATGGAAGACATCTGTAAGGTTTATTTAAAAAAAAAAATCATTGTTTTATAGGCCAAGTCATATTCTTATTTTTTTAATAGCGTTAGCGTTTTAAGGGAGCCTACTTGTAGAACCTACTGTCCTGACTTTTTCTTTTTAAGTTTTAAAGTTAAATGCATCAATCTGGTGCACTTTGAGAGCAAAATTAAAAGGCTAGATCTATGATGAATGTTGTGCTCAAAACACAAAATCGACAAGACACTAGAGCATACATTTGAGCCATCAAAGAAATTAAGCAAAAGTGGTTACCTGTGTTGAACTAGTTTATTTTTTAGAAAATAAAAAAAATAGACTGGATTACTATTACGACTACTACCACGCCAATACTGCAATCTGTTAATAAAATGTGCATTCAATCAATCGCAGCGCAGGTGATTGATTGAATGAAAACTTTATTAACAGATTGTAGAATGGCTACAATACAGTACGGCTCAAAACACACAATTGATAAGGGGATGCAGACCAGAGAAAGACTTTGGTCTTTACATCAGCGTCCCCCATTTTCGATTCATAATGAATTGTAAGTAAGGGTGCAATTAGCACTGTGCAATCCATTCTTCTTGGCGTTACCCCGGTCGGTCGCCTCTGGTTTAGCTCCGCGACGATGTACACACTTTTAGCTATTATGTTTGTTTTTTCTACTTTTTTTTATTAAAGCAACACTGGCGGGTACGTCATACGACCGCCAGACACTTATGGACCTAAACCCCGGGCTCAAAGAGGAGTTTGGAGACACTTTATGCCTAGAATGGCCAACAGAGATCAGACGGGAGAACGGCAACAAAGAAAAGAACAAAGGAAGCGGCAGGAAGAGGCACAGAGGGAGACGAGGAGGTATCAGACTGAGATTAAAAAGAGCTGCTTACCGCCGAGCAATTCCATCCATCTTTCTGGCGAATGCACGTTCGTTGGAGGGTAGGATGGATGACTTGAGGGCGAGGGTCCGCTTCCAACGGGAGATGAGAGACATCAACATCATGTGTTTCACGGAAACATGGCTCAAGCCAGCGACTCCGGACAACAGCATCTCTCCCTCGGATGCCTTCACCGTACTACGTGCAGACCGCACGGCAGCCTCTGGAAAGAGCGTCGGCGGCGGTGGGGTCTGCCTCCTCACGAACAATGTCTGGGTTAATCCCAAAGAAGTACATGTTCTCTCGAGCTCATGCTCCCCGGACATGGAACATGTTTCAATCCTGTGCCGCCCGTTCCACCTCCCCCGGGAGTTTACCGCGGTCATCATGACCGCCGTATATATTCCCCCACAGGCGAATACTAGCAAAGCGCTGGTGGAACTACATGATCACCTCAATAAACACCAGATCAAGCACCCAGACGCGGCGATGATCGTGGCTGGTGATTTCAACCAGGCGAATCTGAAGAAAGTGATGCCGTCCTTTTTTCAGCACATCGCCTGCTCCACGAGAGGGAGGAACACACTCGACCACTGTTATACCCCGTTCAGAGCCGGCTACAAGGCGGTAGCGACACCGCCATTGACGGGGTCTACAAGCTCGAGCAATCACGACACTCCATCTTGTTATTCCCTGCCTACAAACAAAGATCACGTGACACCGTCGTGTCACGTGAGACAAAAAAATTGTCTGACGAATCAGAGGCCACGCTCCGGGACGTGCTCGCAGACACGGATTGGAATATGTTCCAAGGTAGCGCCAGTGACGTCAGCGAGCTCGCAGACACCGTGGTGAGCTACATTACAACAATAGCTGATAGTATTGTCCCCACGAAAAAGGTGCAGGTTTTCCCAAACCAGAAACCGTGGGTGGACAGTACTATTAGAGCAGCTCTGAACTCTCGCACCACTGCTTACAACCTGGGCAGAGAGTCAGGAAACATGGAGGAGTATAAGGCTTCAGTCTATACTCTGCGCAAGGCTGTTAAACTTGCTAAGAGGACATATGCTGATAAACTGGAGACACAAATGGCACAAAACGACACAAGAGGCTTATGGCAGGGACTGAAGACAATAATTGACTACAAAGTCAACACCTCTCTCGCGGACAAACTCAACTCTTTCTACGCTCGGTTTGGTGTAGACAGTGGCGCTGCTAGCTCTCCGGCTAGTGACGTCACTGGCGCGCCGGCTGTTGTGGAGGGGGGGGGGGGGGGGGGGCAACCGCGGGGGGGCGGGGACGCTCTCTCGTTGTCGGAACACAGTGTGAGAAGAGCATTTATGCAGGTGAACACCAGGAAAGCGGCAGGCCCAGATGGTATAACAGGACATGTACTTAAGTCCTGTGCCAACCAGCTAGCCCCGGTGTTCACCGCCATATTTAATCAATCCCTGGCGGAGTCAGTGGTCCCTGCCTGCTTCAAGATGTCTACCATCATCCCTGTATAGAAGAAACCCTCCCCAACATGTCTCAATGACTACAGACTGGTGGCACTCACCTCTGTGCTCATGAAATGTTTCGAGAGGCTGGTCAAGGACCACATTTGTGCCTCCCTCCCCAGTGATATGGACCCTATGCAATTTGCATACAGGACAAACAGGTCCACTGACGACGCGGTCTCCCAGGTACTGCACAGCACCCTCTCTCACCTTGACCGACAGAAGGGGGGCTATGTGAGACTGTTGTTCATTGACTACAGCTCAGCGTTCAAGACCATAGTCCCCACCAGACTGGTGGACAAGCTGATCGAGCTGGGTCTGAGCTCCGCCCTGAGCGCCTGGGTACTGGACTTTCTGAGTGAAAGACCCCAGGCGGTCAGGGTGGGGGGTCAGACCTCCAACACCATCACCCTGAGCATCGGGTCCCCCCAGGGCTGTGTTCTGAGCCCCCTGCTGTACTCACTCTACACACACGATTGTGTGGCCAAGTTCAGCTCCAACTCCATAGTGAAGTTCGCAGACGACACAGTGGTGGTGGCGCTGATCTCGGACAACGACGAGAAGGCCTACCGGGAGGAGGTTGAGGTACTGGAACGCTGGTGCCAGGACAACAGCCTGCTCCTGAACATTGGTAAAACCAAGGAGCTGATCGTGGATTATAGGAGAGGACAGCAGGAGACACACACACCACTGATGATAAACAGGGCTACCGTGGACAGGGTGAGCAGCTTTAAGTACCTGGGGGTCCACATCTCAGAGGATCTGACATGGTCAACACACATAGACACAGTTGTAAAAAAGGCGAAGCAGCGCCTCTACCACCTGACACAGTTAAGGAAGTTCAGAGTATCGGGGAAGATACTCCAGTCCTATTCCGGAGCTGTAGAGAGCATCTTGACTGGAAACATCACTGCCTGGTATGGAAACAGCACGGCACAGGACAAGAAGGCCCTACAGAGAGTGGTGCGCTCAGCCGAGCGTACCACGGGTATTGCACTACCTCCCCTGCAGGTTCTATACAACAAGAGATGCAAATCCAGAGCCTGCAGAATAATGAAAGACCCCCACCACCCCAACAACAGCCTGTTCCAGCTGCTGAGATCAGGCAGACGCCTGCGAACCCCAGCTACTAGGACAGAGAGGCTCAGCTTCTTCCCCCAGGCCATCAGAGCCTTGAACAATGAACACTGAGTGCCACAGAACACTGATCTATCCACACACAAGCACACATGAGCACACACACGACACGCACGCTGTGCACGCTCACACACCAGCAGCCACTTTAACACTTTAACATGAGCAGACACACGCCCACACTTATGGCCAAAAAGGAAAGGTCACTTTAATATTAGTATAACAACAGTAACAGTGTATTGCACTACCTAAGCTACCTAGCATGTCCTATATGCCCTGTAAATAACTATGTACAGATACCGAGATGTCCCACCATGTTACCTGTTTATTGCACAATGTTGTTTTTTATTGGATTCTATTACATGTTGTACCACTGTATTGCACATCGTTGCGGGCAAGACCACCCGCATTTCATTGTATACTTGTATGCTGTGACAAATAAAACTCTTGACTTGACTTGACTTGATTCTTTGTGGATCTAGCCCTAAGTGTGTCTGACTCTTAACCCAAAACCTGCTTGGACTACAACATATGACCAGTTAGTATCATGCCAGTTAGGGAACAGACCCTCACCTGTACCCTGTGTATACTACTGTTTATTTTTCTCGTATTTTTGTATTCAGATTTTATTTGATTGCCTATATATATGTATTTCTACTATTACCCTGTCCATACATGTACCTCTCACCACTAGACTAAGACACCCACCTGATACAAACACAGCTCTCACCACTAGACTCAGACACCCACCCTGATACAAACACAGCTCTCACCACTAGACTAAGACACCCACCCTGATACTAACACAGCTCTCACCACTAGACTAAGACACCCACCCACCCTGATACAAACACAGCTCTCACCACTAGACTAAGACACCCACCCACCCTGATACAAACACAGCTCTCACCACTAGACTAAGACACCCACCCTGATACAAACACAGCTCTCACCACTAGACTAAGACACCCACCCTGATACAAACACAGCTCTCACCACTAGACTAAGACACCCACCCTGATACAAACACAGTTCTCACCACTAGACTAAGACACCCACCCTGATACAAACACAGCTCTCACCACTAGACTAAGACACCCACCCTGATAGAAATACAGCTCTCACCACTAGACTAAGACACCCACCGTGATGCAAACACAGCTCTCACCACTAGACTCAGACACCCACCCTGATACAAACACAGCTCTCACCACTAGACTAAGACACCCACCATGATACAAACACAGCTCTCACCACTAGACTCAGACACCCACCCTGATACAAACACAGCTCTCACCACTAGACTACCACAGGGAGAGAGAGAGAGAGAGAGAGAGAGAGAGAGAGAGAGAGAGAGAGAGAGAGAGAGAGAGAGAGAGAGAGAGAGAGAGAGAGAGAGAGAGAGAGAGAGAGAGATTAGATTGGAGCGCAGCTAGTATGTCTACCTACTGTGAACATTTAGCAACCATCTGTGTTGAAATCCAATCCAAAATGGCGGAGCCATATCCATTCTAAGAATCTAACTGTACATACAGTAGATTTAATTCTTCATTCTCGATGCACGCCTGGTGATACTAAATCCAAATTGAACTCTGCCATTTGAAAGAGGCGATTTGGCCCGATCCATAGATGTGCGAGTTGGCTCTAATAAGGTGATGTATAGGCCTCATATTCTATTACTCTATAATAATATTTCAAATTGCATTGGTCCGGATGGCAGAATTCAGTACTGTATCTACAAAACCTTCTGTTTAATCATCTTCCCTTTATTAATTTCCTTAGGTTTTTTCTACACATGATCTCAAGAAGGTACTGAAAGAGCTCAGTGGCAGTTTTTCATTTCGTTTTTAGCCTGGTGTTATTCACTGTCAAAGATGCAAAGAAAAATCATAATTCATATTCTCCTTTGTTTCATCACAATTTAAGCAAGTCTAGTAATAGACACAATATTTCTGAGACTGGGAATACATTCACTGAGGTCCATAGATGTACCTAGATACCAAGAACATGAAAAATTGGCCTTGTAGAAGTGGAGCAATCTCCCATTAACTTAGGTATGTATTTTAGGCAGATTTTCAGAAAATAGAGCTCCGGGCTTAAGAGGTTAAGTGAGATGGGGTTGAGAGAGAGTACTTTATTTACATACTTTAAGTGAGATGGGGCTGAGAGAGAGTACTTTATTTACATACTTTAAGTGAGATGGGGCTGAGAGAGAGTACTTTATTTACATACTTTAAGTGAGATGGGGCTGAGAGAGAGTACTTTATTTACATACTTTAAGTGAGATGGGGCTGAGAGAGAGTACTTTATTTACATACTTTAAGTGAGATGGGGCTGAGAGAGAGTACTTTATTTACATACTTTAAGTGAGATGGGGTTGAGAGAGAGTACTTTATTTACATACTTTAAGTGAGATGGGGCTGAGAGAGAGTACTTTATTTACATACTTTAAGTGAGATGGGGCTGAGAGAGAGAGTACTTTATTTACATACTTTAAGTGAGATGGGGCTGAGAGAGAGTACTTTATTTACATACTTTAAGTGAGATGGGGCTGAGAGAGAGTACTTTATTTACATACTTTAAGTGAGATGGGGCTGAGAGAGAGTACTTTATTTACATACTTTAAGTGAGATGGGGTTGAGAGAGTACTTTATTTACATACTTTAAGTGAGATGGGGCTGAGAGAGAGTACTTTATTTACATACTTTAAGTGAGATGGGGTTGAGAGAGAGTACTTTATTTACATACTTTAAGTGAGATGGGGTTGAGAGAGAGTACTTTATTTACATACTTTAAGTGAGATGGGGCTGAGAGAGAGTACTTTATTTACATACTTTAAGTGAGATGGGGTTGAGAGAGAGTACTTTATTTACATACTTTAAGTGAGATGGGGCTGAGAGAGAGTACTTTATTTACATACTTTAAGTGAGATGGGGCTGAGAGAGAGTACTTTATTTACATACTTTAAGTGAGATGGGGCTGAGAGAGAGTACTTTATTTACATACTTTAAGTGAGATGGGGTTGGCCAGAGAGAGTACTTTATTTACATACTTTAAGTGAGATGGGGTTGAGAGAGAGTACTTTATTTACATACTTTAAGTGAGATGGGGTTGAGAGAGAGTACTTTATTTACATACTTTAAGTGAGATGGGGCTGAGAGAGAGTACTTTATTTACATACTTTAAGTGAGATGGGGTTGAGAGAGAGTACTTTATTTACATACTTTAAGTGAGATGGGGCTGAGAGAGAGTACTTTATTTACATACTTTAAGTGAGATGGGGTTGAGAGAGAGTACTTTATTTACATACTTTAAGTGAGATGGGGTTGAGAGAGAGTACTTTATTTACATACTTTAAGTGAGATGGGGCTGAGAGAGAGTACTTTATTTACATACTTTAAGTGAGATGGGGCTGAGAGAGAGTACTTTATTTACATACTTTAAGTGAGATGGGGCTGAGAGAGAGTACTTTATTTACATACTTTAAGTGAGATGGGGTTGAGAGAGAGAGTACTTTATTTACATACTTTAAGTGAGATGGGGCTGAGAGAGAGTACTTTATTTACATACTTTAAGTGAGATGGGGCTGAGAGAGAGTACTTTATTTACATACTTTAAGTGAGATGGGGCTGAGAGAGTACTTTATTTACATACTTTAAGTGAGATGGGGTTGAGAGAGAGAGAGTACTTTATTTACATACTTTAAGTGAGATGGGGTTGAGAGAGAGTACTTTATTTACATACTTTAAGTGAGATGGGGTTGAGAGAGAGTACTTTATTTACATACTTTAAGTGAGATGGGGCTGAGAGAGAGTACTTTATTTACATACTTTAAGTGAGATGGGGCTGAGAGAGAGTACTTTATTTACATACTTTAAGTGAGATGGGGCTGAGAGAGAGTACTTTATTTACATACTTTAAGTGAGATGGGGCTGAGAGAGAGTACTTTATTTACATACTTTAAGTGAGATGGGGCTGAGAGAGAACTTTATTTACATACTTTAAGTGAGATGGGGTTGAGAGAGAGTACTTTATTTACATACTTTAAGTGAGATGGGGCTGAGAGAGAGTACTTTATTTACATACTTTAAGTGAGATGGGGCTGAGAGAGAGTACTTTATTTACATACTCTAAGTGAGATGGGGTTGAGAGAGAGAGTACTTTATTTACATACTTTAAGTGAGATGGGGTTGAGAGAGAGTACTTTATTTACATACTTTAAGTGAGATGGGGCTGAGAGAGAGTACTTTATTTACATACTTTAAGTGAGATGGGGCTGAGAGAGAGTACTTTATTTACATACTTTAAGTGAGATGGGGCTGAGAGAGTACTTTATTTACATACTTTAAGTGAGATGGGGTTGAGAGAGAGTACTTTATTTACATACTTTAAGTGAGATGGGGCTGAGAGAGAGTACTTTATTTACATACTTTAAGTGAGATGGGGTTGAGAGAGAGTACTTTATTTACATACTTTAAGTGAGATGGGGCTGAGAGAGAGTACTTTATTTACATACTTTAAGTGAGATGGGGCTGAGAGAGAGTACTTTATTTACATACTTTAAGTGAGATGGGGTTGAGAGAGAGTACTTTATTTACATACTTTAAGTGAGATGGGGCTGAGAGAGAGTACTTTATTTACATACTTTAAGTGAGATGGGGTTGAGAGAGAGTACTTTATTTACATACTTTAAGTGAGATGGGGCTGAGAGAGAGTACTTTATTTACATACTTTAAGTGAGATGGGGTTGAGAGAGAGAGTACTTTATTTACATACTTTAAGTGAGATGGGGCTGAGAGAGAGTACTTTATTTACATACTTTAAGTGAGATGGGGCTGAGAGAGAGTACTTTATTTACATACTTTAAGTGAGATGGGGCTGAGAGAGAGTACTTTATTTACATACTTTAAGTGAGATGGGGCTGAGAGAGAGTACTTTATTTACATACTTTAAGTGAGATGGGGCTGAGAGAGAGAGTACTTTATTTACATACTTTAAGTGAGATGGGGCTGAGAGAGAGTACTTTATTTACATACTTTAAGTGAGATGGGGCTGAGAGAGAGTACTTTATTTACATACTTTAAGTGAGATGGGGTTGAGAGAGAGTACTTTATTTACATACTTTAAGTGAGATGGGGTTGAGAGAGAGTACTTTATTTACATACTTTAAGTGAGATGGGGTTGAGAGAGAGTACTTTATTTACATACTTTAAGTGAGATGGGGCTGAGAGAGAGTACTTTATTTACATACTCTAAGTGAGATGGGGTTGAGAGAGAGTACTTTATTTACATACTTTAAGTGAGATGGGGTTGAGAGAGAGTACTTTATTTACATACTTTAAGTGAGATGGGGCTGAGAGAGAGTACTTTATTTACATACTTTAAGTGAGATGGGGTTGAGAGAGAGTACTTTATTTACATACTTTAAGTGAGATGGGGCTGAGAGAGAGTACTTTATTTACATACTTTAAGTGAGATGGGGCTGAGAGAGAGTACTTTATTTACATACTTTAAGTGAGATGGGGCTGAGAGAGAGTACTTTATTTACATACTTTAAGTGAGATGGGGTTGAGAGAGAGTACTTTATTTACATACTTTAAGTGAGATGGGGTTGAGAGAGAGTACTTTATTTACATACTTTAAGTGAGATGGGGCTGAGAGAGAGTACTTTATTTACATACTTTAAGTGAGATGGGGCTGAGAGAGAGTACTTTATTTACATACTTTAAGTGAGATGGGGCTGAGAGAGAGTACTTTATTTACATACTTTAAGTGAGATGGGGTTGAGAGAGAGTACTTTATTTACATACTTTAAGTGAGATGGGGTTGGCCAGAGAGACTACTTTATTTACATACTTTAAGTGAGATGGGGCTGAGAGAGAGTACTTTATTTACATACTTTAAGTGAGATGGGGTTGGCCAGAGAGAGTACTTTATTTACATACTCTAAGTGAGATGGGGTTGAGAGAGAGTACTTTATTTACATACTCTAAGTGAGATGGGGCTGAGAGAGAGTACTTTATTTACATACTCTAAGTGAGATGGGGCTGAGAGAGAGTACTTTATTTACATACTTTAAGTGAGATGGGGCTGAGAGAGAGAGTACTTTATTTACATACTTTAAGTGAGATGGGGCTGAGAGAGAGTACTTTATTTACATACTTTAAGTGAGATGGGGCTGAGAGAGAGTACTTTATTTACATACTTTAAGTGAGATGGGGCTGAGAGAGAGTACTTTATTTACATACTTTAAGTGAGATGGGGCTGAGAGAGAGTACTTTATTTACATACTTTAAGTGAGATGGGGTTGAGAGAGAGTACTTTATTTACATACTTTAAGTGAGATGGGGTTGAGAGAGAGTACTTTATTTACATACTTTAAGTGAGATGGGGTTGAGAGAGAGTACTTTATTTACATACTTTAAGTGAGATGGCCAGAGAGAGAGATGTTTGTAAGGATAGGTGTTTAGAAGGAACATGTCAATCAGCTCATCATTCACACCGAGAGTAAAGCATGCAAGCTGGTTCCCAGAAATCAATTAGCCGCTGCCTTTGCAGAAGCCGACTGTTACCCACGTTTACCAAATGATGCAACTGGCATCTGTTGGAGAGAACATTTCTTGAATATGTAATATATGTACTTATTTGTACAAATACTTATTTGCACTTCATGCATTGTTTTTATTAGATCAACTGTATGCTAATTCTATGCCTATGTTGATTTTGTGCTACTTGCTGTGGGGCGCTATGGGCTGCAGTCCATGTGTGAAAGGTGCTATATAGATAGTAGGGGTGTAACGGTACACATATCCGTACTGTGCCAAAAACTGCATCACATTTCTTTTTATTTTCCATTTTTTTATTGAAACAAAACACAACACAAGCCCTGTCTTTCCTGCATCATAATGACTACTGAAAAATGGCCGTTGTCGTTTATTTCCGGTCGAAATTTGCTAGTTATATTTCGTATTGCATCGCTCCCGCTCTGAGCCTTACGAGATACTCTATATCGCCTGTGATACCTAATGTATCTCCCACGAACAAAAACACATGCACCCCACCTGTATGGGGCCCCGCCCCTTATGGTGGTACCACCCATATAATCATGACTCTGGTCATGACACACCCTTCCTCTATTTTCGTCCCAGCGTACTGGATGCTATGCACCATGCGAGCTAGCGGAATGAAAAGATTAAGGAAGATTAATAATGTTGAGGGCTTACCGGAGGATTGTGTTTCCCTGGATTCTCCGGAGCTTGTTTCGACGACGCAGACCTGTGCTGGTGGTTCCTCGGCTGACGGCGACGGACCGAGGGGCAGCGTACAAGGTTTGGCTATCGGGTCGGCTTGTACAAAGGTGAGGTCTGTGTCAGTAGGCGTCGATGTCGGTGTTGGTCGTGCTGTGGAGTATGTTTCGGCACCAGGGCCGGGGCGGCTTGGCGATCGTTCCACTGTAGTGGGCGATGTCTTGGCGATCCTGGAACATGCTGTTGACGCTAATGCTACTGCTACTGCTAATGCTAATGCTACTGCTGCTTCTTCTGCTAACGCTGATGTTGACGCTGGAATGTCTAATAATCCCCGCCGCGGGATTCCGCTTTTCCCTCCTCTTGCCACCTTCATTGATGAAGGTCAGTCGGTGGTGGGTGTGGGGGGGTTCGCTGAGCTCTATTTACCTTTTTTGCGGGTGAAGGGGCTGACGACGGGGTGCAGCCCGGGGGTACCTTGGCTAAGTAGCCAGGTAGCTTCTTTGTTGTGCCCAGGCGGGGATGAACGACGTTCCGCCCGGCCGTTGCTTGATAGCATGTCGGCTCGGAGGGTGGCAGTATGGACGGATGAGTGGTATACTGCTGCAGGATGGCATTTAGCGGCGGCCAGTGTTGTGGCTCAGCTGGCTACTTTCCTATCCAAGATGGCGTCGGGTTGTAGGTCTTTGAGTCCAACCGACACTATGAACGTGATTCATGTTTGTGGTGTTATAGAGATCTTGACTCAGTCGCAAGCTATAACTGCGGGGAGGATTCGGATGCTATCGACTTTGGTTGTTAGGCATCTTTGGTTGGAGCAGTCTCCTCTTGGGGAAGAGGATAGGTTTTCTCTCCTCACGACTCCTTTTTCCACAGATAGTCTTTTTGGGCGTTCTGTGGAGGCGCAGGCGGTTTTTGATTCGGGTCCTACACCGCCTCACGCTGTGCAGCCAGGGGTGGGAGCACGGTCTCGTCAACGACTGTGGCGAGATCCTCGACAGGCGGCCATGTTTCCCCCGCCAGTGGTGCCCTGGTTGGAGAATCGACAGGGTTTCGCAAGGCCGACAGTCTTGGCGGCCGAGGGATCGGCCATTTTTGGTGATTTTGGGGTTGGTAAACCACCCCGTCGTCATTTTGCCGCGAGCAGCCCGCTCCCCGTTCGGTCCTCTCTCTGGTATCCCCAGAAACGGGGCTTTGAGCGTTCTCCTTTGGCTGCGGGCCGCGAACCTTCTTTGAAGCGTATGCGGCCCCATTCTTCACTTCTCATGGAGACAGGGGCTGACACCCAGTTGATGGCTGAGCCTGGGTCTGTCCGTGAGAATGTTCCGTCGTCGCGTGGTTCCTACACCGCAGGTTGTGGGTGGGTGGAACCTGGTGTTGCAGCTGCCACTAGCTTCAGTGGTCAGCAGGGGGACTCGGTGCCTCTTCTGTTGAATGCTCAGCAGGGGTTACCCCGGCTTCGCCCTCGCCAGGCGGGGTATCGCGCTGTTGCCTCCCACTCCCGTCAAACCGGCAGTGGTCTGCAAAGGAGAGGCTGGCGTGATTTGAGTGGTAGTAATATCACTGCAGGGCTTCGGCGTGTAGGAGCCCATGGGGTCCTCAGGCCTTGCGTGTCTGGCTGCGGAACGGCTCCTCAGCGTGTGCTGGAGGGGTGTTCAGGGGGTGAGTGTGTGTCCACAAGTTTGATGACCGCTCCTCCCGTATCAAACCGGCCCTTTCTGTCGGGGTCCCCCCTTGGGTGCTTTGCACGACGGGGGGGACCGGGCCAATTATCTGCTGTTCCTTGCGGCCCAGCGTCAGTTGACGGCGGGGGCGCTGTGGGATTATGTTCACATATGGCGACGGGAATGTCCCTTGAATCGGTGGATGAGGAGAACGTTAGAGGCGGGGCTGGTTTTGCAGTTTGCGCGGCCCCATCCTCCGTTCTCAGGTTTGGTGCCGACCCTATTGTCAGGGTCGGGCGCGGTGACAGCCCTGGCCGACGAGATTCGATCTCTGTTGGCGAAGCAGGCCGTCGTTGTGGTCCCGAGAGAGGACGCAATGTCAGGCGTCTACTCCCGTTATTTTCTGGTGCCCAAGAAAACTGGGGGGGTCAGACCTATACTGAATCTGTCCATGTTCAATCGGTTGATTGTAGTGAGACCATTCAGGATGTTGACCGTCCGACTCCTCCTGCTTGCTGTCAGGAGGGGGGACTGGTTCACCTCCATAGACCTGAAGGATGCGTATTTTCACATACCCATTTTCCCTCCTCACAGGAAGTTCCTACGGTTCCTGTTTCAGGGCGTAGCGTACGAGTACCACAGAATGCCGTTCGGTTATTCTCTGGCTCCCCGCACATTCACCAAGTGCGTGGCGGCTGCTCTGGGGCCTTTACGTCGTCGGGGGATACGAGTTTTGTTCTATCTCGACGACATTCTGCTCCTCAGCCGTTCAGAGGAGGTTGCCAGGTCTCATACTCGACTGGTGGTGGATTTCCTCACCAGCCTGGGTTTTGCTGTGAATTGGAAGAAGAGTACCCCTCTTCCCAGTCAACAGGTGGAGTACTTGGGCTTGACATTGAGGTCGAAGCCCATGCTTGCGACCCTCTCGGAGCAGCGTCGGGGGGATCTCCGTCACGCGCTCGGGGGTTTCCGTCTGGGAGGGACGGTTACGGCGCTGCAGGTGATGCGTCTGCTGGGCCTTATGTCGGCGGCCCACACGGTGGTTCCTCTTGGCCTCCTCTTTATGAGGCGGATACAGAGGTGGTTTCTCTCTTTGAGAATAGATCCGGTGTGGGGCAAAGGGAGACGGTTGACGGTTCCTTTGTCGATATGGGGGGATCTCGCCCACTGGGGGAGGCTGGGTATCCTCTCCGCTGGGGTCCCCATGGGCAGCAGAGGCTCCCACGTCACGGTTTTCACCGACGCCTCTCTCACAAGTTGGGGAGGGGCGTTTCGGACCCACGCAGTGGGGGGCAGCTGGACGGGTCATGCCGACCCAACTGTCCTGCATATCAATGTGTTGGAGTTGAAGGCGGTCCTCCTGGTCCTCAAACGGCTCGGCCACCTGGTGGTAGGCCAGCATGTTTTGATCAGGACGGACAATGTGACGGCGGCGGCGTATATCAACAGGCAGGGTGGGACTCGTTCCGCCCGCCTGCTCCGGGTGGCGCGCGAACTGTTGCTATGGGCATCCCGCAGGCTGCGCAGTCTGCGGGCGCTCCACGTTCCTGGTACGGAAAATGTGGCGGCGGATATAATGTCTCGGGGCGGTCCTCGTCACGACGAGTGGGAACTCCGCCCCGACATAGTCAGACAGATCTGGGATCGGTTCGGGGAGGCCTCGGTAGATCTGTTTGCGTGCCGACGTTCTCACAAGTGCCCCTTGTGGTTCTCGCTCAGTCGAGCGGATCATCCCCCCTTGGGGGTGGATGCCTTCTCGACCTTTCCGTGGCCGCCCGGTCTTCTGTACGCCTTCCCTCCTGTACAGCTGTTGAGTCAGCTGTTGGAGCGGATACGGAGGGAGCGCAGGACGGTGATCCTGGTCGCGCCGGACCGGGGCACGTCAGTGTGGTTCCCGGTCTTAATCCAGCTTCTGGTCGCTCCTCCTTGGGTCATTCCGTGGTCAGCGACGGCCCTCTCGCAGCACAACGGAGTGCTTGTCCAGCCTCCGGTGTTGGGTCAACGCCTGGTGGTGTGGCTGGTGGGAGGGTGAGTCTGGAGAGGATAGATCCCGCAGTGGTTGATACCATCCGGTGTGCGCATGCTCCCTCCACTGTCGCGGTTTACGCGGGCAGGTGGCGTGCGTTCCAAGAATGGTGTAAGGGGGGGGGCTGGGACCCAGTCTCCTGCCCCCTGGATGCTGTTCTGGGTTATCTCCAGTCTCTCCTTGATAGTCTGTCGGCTTCGACAGTGAGGGTATATGCAGCAGCTATATCCTCCTATCATGAGGGATTTGAGGGGGATGTCTTGTTCAGCCACCCTCTTGTGAAGCGTTTCCTGCTTGGCGCTCGACGCGTTAAGCCGGTGCAACGCTCCTTGGCTCCGACTTGGGATCTTCAATTGGTCCTCGGTCGGTTGTCCTTGGCCCCGTTTGAGCCGCTCGAGCAGGCGCCGTTGGGACGGCTGTCTTTCAAGACCGCGTTCCTACTGGCTGTCACTTCCGCTAAACGCGTGGGTGAGCTCTGTGCTCTCTCGGTACGTCCAGAGTGCCTGTCTTTTCGGACCGATTGCGGTGCCACTCTGCGACCTAATCCTGCTTTCGTGCCTAAGAATATCCGGAGTTCCTTCCGCTCCCGGGATATTGTGGTTCAGGCTTTTCGTCCTCCTCCTCACACTAGTGAGTTAGATGCGGGCCTTCACCTGTCATGTCCAGTCCGTGCTTTGGGGTTTTACCTCAGCCGTACTCAGGACTTCAGGGTTACCGACCAGCTTTTTGTCTGTTACGGTGGGGCTCGTGCTGGTAAGGCACTGTCGAAGCAGCGCCTGTCCCATTGGTTGTGCGAGGGTATTGCCCTCTGCTACACGTTGGCTGGGCAGGATCCCCCTGGGGGCGTCAGGGCGCACTCCACTCGTGGGGTGGCTGCCTCTGCCGCTCTCCTGGGTGGGGCCTCGGTGGAGGACGTCTGTGCTGCAGCTTCATGGTCCTCACCGGGCCCCTTTGTAAGGTTTTACCTCATGGACATGACCGGGGGTTCTGTCTCCCAGGCGGTTCTGGGGTCTGTGGCCTTTCCTGCTTCCCGTCCTTTGGTCGGGTAGCGGGAGTGTATGGGTATGGGCCGCAGTGTGTTGAGTCACACGTGGTTCCGCCTGTACGGGGTGTTCAAGGGGTTCTGGCTCCCTCTTGTTCGCATTCAGGTGGAGTTGACTGCGCCCCCCCTTCGTTAGGAAGGATGGGGTGACAGGGCTCCCCGCACCCCTTGATGTGGGCTTACGGGTCCTCAGGGGGTACATCTGTCGGGTCTCGCACCCGCTCTTCCCCATTATCTCGTAAGGCTCAGAGCGGGAGCGATGCAATACGAAATATAACGATAGGTTATGTAGATAACCTAGTTATATTAGTATTGGCTAAGCTCCCGCTCTGCGCGCCCTGAGTTCCCTCTTGAGGGATCTTTTCCTGGGACGGGTTTTTGGCGAGGAAGGGTGTGTCATGACCAGAGTCATGATTATATGGGTGGTACCACCATAAGGGGCGGGGCCCCATACAGGTGGGGTGCATGTGTTTTTGTTCGTGGGAGATACATTAGGTATCACAGGCGATATAGAGTATCTCGTAAGGCTCAGAGCGGGAGCTTAGCCAATACTAATATAACTAGGTTATCTACATAACCTATCGTTTATGAACACAATTCCTAAAGTGATATTTCATTAATAACACTTTAACCTATTGGTAAACAAACGTATTGTTGAAAATATACACTATGACTGCTGTTTCGACAGGATTAGGGTCTTAACTCTTGGCTACATTTGAAAAAGAAACACAACATTATGTCATACAGTCTGGAGAGATTGATTTATGACGTGATGTCATTTTGGGTCCAGTACCAGACCCGTCAGGCCACGGACTTGAGCATCGTTTGTTCCTACCATGCCAATATATATATATTCTATATTATAGCTATGGATACAATACTATGGCCCATTTGACATCAACTATCTATCGTTCAATATGTGAAAAAGAATGAATTTTTTCATCAACACGTTTGCGTGTTATACCGTGGTGAATATAAGTATAGTTTTAGAGTGATCCTGTCTAATCCCAGAAAACTACGATATGCAGCAAAACGTGAATTTCACTAAGCGTTGGCCTTTCTCGCCTGGAATATATATATATATTAGTAGTATTGTCCTGTTCGAGAATAAATAAAGGTTTGAATGAATTTGTATAAATACATACATTTATTTATTTACAATTTTTTTACCATTTATTTACATTTTCTTAAATACGTTGATATATTACTCATGGCTATAACATAACGTACAGTATGTAACTTTTTCCTATAATCTGAGAAATACATAAATATAGGCAATACAATTAGATATGAATATACAAATATGAGAAAAATAAACGAAAATTTAAATATCGGTTATATTATACGTTACAATAAATATAGGCAATACAGAATTTGAATCTGAATACATACTATGAGTAAGAGTAAAAGTAAACAGTATACACAAGGTGCAGTATACACAAGGTACAGTATACACAAGGTGCAGTATACACAAGGTGCAGTAAACACAAGGTACAGTAAACACAAGGTGCAGTATACACAAGGTGCAGTATACACAAGGTGCAGTATACACAAGGTGCAGTATACACAAGGTGCAGTATACACAAGGTGCAGTATACACAAGGTGCAGTATACACAAGGTGCAGTAAACACAAGGTGCAGTATATACAAGGTGCAGTATACACAAGGTGCAGTATACACTAGGTGCAGTATACACAAGGTGCAGTATACACAAGGTGCAGTATACACAAGGTGCAGTATACACAAGGTGCAGTAAACACAAGGTGCAGTATATACAAGGTGCAGTATACACAAGGTGCAGTATACACAAGGTGCAGTATACACAAGGTGCAGTATACACAAGGTGCAGTAAACACAAGGTGCAGTATACACAAGGTGCAGTATACACAAGGTGCAGTATACACAAGGTGCAGTATACACAAGGTGCAGTATACACAAGGTGCAGTATACACAAGGTGCAGTATACACAAGGTGCAGTATACACAAGGTGCAGTATACACAAGGTACAGTATACACAAGGTGCAGTATACACAAGGTGCAGTATACACAAGGTGCAGTATACACAAGGTGCAGTATACACAAGGTGCAGTATACACAAGGTGCAGTATACACAAGGTGCAGTATACACAAGGTGCAGTATACACAAGGTGCAGTATACACAAGGTGCAGTATACACAAGGTGCAGTATACACAAGGTGCAGTATACACAAGGTACAGTATACACAAGGTGCAGTATACACAAGGTGCAGTATACACAAGGTGCAGTATACACAAGGTGCAGTATACACAAGGTGCAGTATACACAAGGTGCAGTATACACAAGGTGCAGTAAACACAAGGTGCAGTATACACAAGGTGCAGTATACACAAGGTGCAGTATACACAAGGTGCAGTATACACAAGGTACAGTATACACAAGGTGCAGTATACACTAGGTGCAGTATACACAAGGTGCAGTATACACAAGGTGCAGTATACACAAGGTGCAGTATACACAAGGTGCAGTAAACACAAGGTACAGTATACACAAGGTACAGTATACACAAGGTACAGTATACACAAGGTGCAGTAGTATACACAAGGTGCAGTATACACAAGGTGCAGTAAACACAAGGTACAGTACACAATGTGCAGTATACACAAGGTACAGTATACACAAGGTGCAGTATACACTAGATGCAGTATACACAAGGTGCAGCATACACAATGTGCAGTATACACAAGGTACAGTAGACACACAGTGCAGTATACACAAGGTGCAGTATACACTAGGTGCAGTAGACACAAGGTGCAGTATACACAAGGTGCAGTATACACAAGGTACAGTAGACACACAGTGCAGTATACACAAGGTGCAGTATACACAAGGTGCAGTATACACAAGGTACAGTAGACACACAGTGCAGTATACACAAGGTGCAGTATACACAAGGTGCAGTATACACAAGGTACAGTAGACACACAGTGCAGTATACACAAGGTGCAGTAGACACAAGGTGCAGTATACACAAGGTACAGTAGACACAGTGCAGTATACACAAGGTGCAGTATACACAAGGTGCAGTATACACAAGGTGCAGTACACACAAGGTGCAGTACACACAAGGTACAGTATACACAATGTGCAGTATACACAAGGTGCAGTATACACTAGGTGCAGTACACACTAGGTGCAGTATACACAAGGTGCAGTATACACAAGGTACAGTATACACAAGGTACAGTATACACAAGGTGCAGTATACACAAGGTGCAGTATACACAAGGTACAGTATACACAAGGTACAGTATACACAAGGTGCAGTATACACAAGGTACAGTATACACAAGGTGCAGTAGACACAAGGTGCAGTATACACAAGGTGCAGTATACACAAGGTACAGTAAACACAAGGTGCAGTAAACACAAGGTGCAGTAGACACAAGGTGCAGTATACACAAGGTGCAGTATACACACGGTGCAGTATACACAAGGTGCAGTATACACAAGGTGCAGTATACACAAGGTAAAGTATACACAAGGTACAGTATACACAATGTGCAGTATACACAAGGTGCAGTATACACAAGGTGCAGTATACAAGGTGCAGTATACACAAGGTGCAGTAAACACAAGGTGCAGTAGACACAAGGTGCAGTATACACAAGGTTCAGTATACACAAGGTGCAGTATATACAAGGTGCAGTATACACAAGGTGCAGTATACACTAGGTGCAGTATACACAAGGTGCAGTATACACAAGGTGCAGTATACACAAGGTGCAGTATACACAAGGTGCAGTAAACACAAGGTGCAGTATATACAAGGTGCAGTATACACAAGGTGCAGTATACACAAGGTGCAGTATACACAAGGTGCAGTATACACAAGGTGCAGTAAACACAAGGTGCAGTATACACAAGGTGCAGTATACACAAGGTGCAGTATACACAAGGTGCAGTATACACAAGGTGCAGTATACACAAGGTGCAGTATACACAAGGTGCAGTATACACAAGGTGCAGTATACACAAGGTGCAGTATACACAAGGTGCAGTAAACACAAGGTGCAGTATATACAAGGTGCAGTATACACAAGGTGCAGTATACACAAGGTGCAGTATACACAAGGTGCAGTATACACAAGGTGCAGTAAACACAAGGTGCAGTATACACAAGGTGCAGTATACACAAGGTGCAGTATACACAAGGTGCAGTATACACAAGGTGCAGTATACACAAGGTGCAGTATACACAAGGTGCAGTATACACAAGGTGCAGTATACACAAGGTGCAGTATACACAAGGTGCAGTATACACAAGGTACAGTATACACAAGGTGCAGTATACACAAGGTGCAGTATACACAAGGTGCAGTATACACAAGGTGCAGTATACACAAGGTGCAGTATACACAAGGTGCAGTATACACAAGGTGCAGTAAACACAAGGTGCAGTATACACAAGGTGCAGTATACACAAGGTGCAGTATACACAAGGTGCAGTATACACAAGGTACAGTATACACAAGGTGCAGTATACACTAGGTGCAGTATACACAAGGTGCAGTATACACAAGGTGCAGTATACACAAGGTGCAGTATACACAAGGTGCAGTAAAACACAAGGTACAGTATACACAAGGTACAGTATACACAAGGTACAGTATACACAAGGTGCAGTAGTATACACAAGGTGCAGTATACACAAGGTGCAGTAAACACAAGGTACAGTACACAATGTGCAGTATACACAAGGTACAGTATACACAAGGTGCAGTATACACTAGATGCAGTATACACAAGGTGCAGCATACACAATGTGCAGTATACACAAGGTACAGTAGACACACAGTGCAGTATACACAAGGTGCAGTATACACTAGGTGCAGTAGACACAAGGTGCAGTATACACAAGGTGCAGTATACACAAGGTACAGTAGACACACAGTGCAGTATACACAAGGTGCAGTATACACAAGGTGCAGTATACACAAGGTACAGTAGACACACAGTGCAGTATACACAAGGTGCAGTATACACAAGGTGCAGTATACACAAGGTACAGTAGACACACAGTGCAGTATACACAAGGTGCAGTAGACACAAGGTGCAGTATACACAAGGTACAGTAGACACAGTGCAGTATACACAAGGTGCAGTATACACAAGGTGCAGTATACACAAGGTGCAGTACACACAAGGTGCAGTACACACAAGGTACAGTATACACAATGTGCAGTATACACTAGGTGCAGTACACACTAGGTGCAGTACACACTAGGTGCAGTATACACAAGGTGCAGTATACACAAGGTACAGTATACACAAGGTACAGTATACACAAGGTGCAGTATACACAAGGTGCAGTATACACAAGGTACAGTATACACAAGGTACAGTATACACAAGGTGCAGTATACACAAGGTACAGTATACACAAGGTGCAGTAGACACAAGGTGCAGTATACACAAGGTGCAGTATACACAAGGTACAGTAAACACAAGTGCAGTAAACACAAGGTGCAGTAGACACAAGGTGCAGTATACACAAGGTGCAGTATACACACGGTGCAGTATACACAAGGTGCAGTATACACAAGGTGCAGTATACACAAGGTAAAGTATACACAAGGTACAGTATACACAATGTGCAGTATACACAAGGTGCAGTATACACAAGGTGCAGTATACAAGGTGCAGTATACACAAGGTGCAGTAAACACAAGGTGCAGTAGACACAAGGTGCAGTATACACAAGGTGCAGTATACACAAGGTACAGTATACACAAGGTACAGTAGACACAAGGTGCAGTATACACAAAGTACAGTATACACAAGGTGCAGTATACACAAGGTGCAGTATACACAAGGTACAGTATACACACGGTGCAGTATACACAAGGTACAGTAGACACAAGGTGCAGTATACACAAGGTACAGTATACACAAGGTGCAGTCTACACATGGTGCGTTATACGTCATACCCGCAGATTTTGGCAGTTAATGTGGTTGTACAGTATCTGTGTGTGTGTGTGTGTGTATTTGCATGCCGTTTTAGTTTGAAGATGAAAGAGTCCGTTCCCGCAGACTTCATGCAGCAAAGCCTCCAGTGGACTCGGGTGTCTTCTCTCCGACAGATGCCAGTCGTGGCGACTTCATTTCGCCACTTAGGTAACAGTAGGCTTCTGAAAACGCAGCGGCTAATTGATTTCTGGGACCAGCTGGCATTCTTTACTCTGTGTGAATGATGAGCTGATTGAAATGTTCCTTCCAAACACCTTTCCTTACAAACATCTCTCTCTCTCTCTCTCTCCTCTCTCTCTCTCTCTCTCTCTCTCTCTCTCTCTCTCTCTCTCTCTCTCTCTCTCTCTCTCTCTCTCTCTCTCTCTCTCTCTCTCTCTCTCTCTCTCTCTCTCTCTCTCTCTCTCTCTCTGGCAGGAGCCAAGATCTGGTGAAGAGGAAGAGGAAGAGGCTTGAGGAGTGTGTGAGTGGGTTACTGTCTTGGGGTGTCCCCCAGGGCTCGGTCCTTGGACCCCTTCTCTTCTCCCTCTACACTAATCTCTGGGTAACATTATCACGTCTCATGCCTTCTCCTACCATTGTTATGCCGATGATACTCAACTCTTCCTCTCCTTCCCTCCCTCAGATATCCACGTCTCTGAGCGATCTCGGTCTGTCTGTCTGACATCTCAGCCTGGATGACGTCCAACCACCTCAAAACTGAAT